>NW_026555346.1:2009026-2179632 GCF_029017545.1 Prosopis cineraria
AAAGCGAGTAATTAAGAAGCGTTTATGGCGAGTTTTAAAAAACTGAAAGAAATTGATTATTAAGCATGAAAGTAAAATGTAAAAAATTCAGTTTTTGACCTAGCTGTATCACGAGCTGAAAAACTCCTCGCCAACAGTTTCATTCAAGCGAGATCAATTTTAACTCTCGGGATTCAAATTGAGGTTTGGGACTTTGGGAACCTGCCCAAGTCTCAATTTGAGTGCAAACCAAACCCAACCTTCAACATCAGCCTTAACTGCATGCATTGCCTTTGGAGGTTGGAGCCCCATCCCTTTCAGGATCAGAAGATTACATGGTCCTGTAAACTTGTCCTTTTCCCGGGCAGGCTTAAACACATTAATACTGATAGATCCCCGTTTTTGGGCTTTCATGAGATGCTCCATTCTTTGAAATCAAAAATGAAAAATTAATTAATTTAACATTTATACATTGAATAAACAAATAATAGATGAAGCAATCTTATAGACTCATTTTTTTATTTTCTTATCAAATAATAAAAAAAATAATTACTATTCAACTGATAATAATGCGCCAAACGAGTCCTGGCAAGCATTTCGTGCACTTCAGCTGCCAACACCTGTTCTTTGCACGTAAAATGCGGCACATAATTTATATAATTCTCGAGCAAGTGGATAATATGACACGTTAGTTTAGATTATTTTCCATGCTAAATTTTCTTGTCTTAATTTGTATAGGATGTTTTACTTGTGGACTCTATTTTCTTTCCCGAGGAAATCATGGCGATCGGTGTTGTTGTTAATCTTTAAAAGTAACTCGATTCGGTTTTTAAGGTTGAGTGCAGTGATTCAAGAGGGGATGACGAAGATAATGGAAGTCGCATTCAGCCAATTGGTCCGGGGAAAAAAAGTGTAAATATTGAGAGAATAAAAATTGAAAATGATGAATCTCCTTGGGCGATTGAACCTTTTTTTTTCCTACCCAACACAAAAAAAAAAAAAAAAACTCTCTAGGCGATGATTGCGTGAGTGAGAAAGTGGAAGCTAACCAGTGACGCAGCAAGGAACTCCTGCAACAAATATCTGCCCCACACTGGACAGCCCTTTACTTTCCACGGATTTTTAAAATGTAATCATGGATTGCTATCTCAATCAGTATCTCTAATCAATACCACGTACGTGAAGTCTTCGGCTTTGAAATCTGTTATTCTCATTATTGCATTGCCTCTCTTTCTTTATTAAAAAAAAAAATCATCACTTATTTATTTATTTTTTATATAAATAAAATTACATATTTTAATAAATATTTATTACACATTTAATAAATTATTTTTCATAATTTACATTAATAAAAAATAATTAAAGTATATTTATGTTGATTAATATAAGGTATTTAAGTTTAATTTTTTTATTTTTAAATATAATTATTATAGTTAATTATTTTTTTTCTTCTTATAAGTATAAAAATGGAGGGAGTATTGTGCAGTCGCTGTAGCATATTAATTTAATAAAAATATATATTAGGGTTGCATTTATGAACGACAATTGGGGTGTAAAACATCAATTCAACCTGATGGCTCATTTTTAACTTTTAGCTAAAAAACGCCGAATTCGTGCAGTCAAGTTGAGGGTATGTTTGGATTTCAATAGGAGAAAATTGATTGATGGAGAGTGATGATGCTTGGACAAAATTTTTAAAAATTGATTTACAAGGTGGAGGAAAATTTAGCTTATACGTAATCGAGTTTTATGCACTAAACGGAATTTGAGAAAATTCAGAGTGTTTGGTTAACTTTTATAAAATGAAGTTTCAAGAATCAAATAAAATTTAGGAAAATTGAGAGTTTTTTGATTTTTTTTTCCTTTCAAAATCATGGCTTTAGACCGCGTAATTGATTTTTGAGGATATCTAGACAGGCTCTAAATTAGCACATGGTAGGCTACTAGGATGAATAATTTGTCGAGGAAACATGAATGGTGAGAGTAATTTAAATATTGGTGTCATATTGGTGTCTAAAATATTTCATTCAATTATCTCATGTATAATACATGCAATGCACGGGAGCTAATCTTGTTTGATAATATTGGCAGTAAAATAGAATAAATGATGAAGTTTGATTCAACAGGTAAAAATAAAATGTTTTGGATTGGAAATATTTCTCTGATTTCTTTTATAAGACCTTCCTATCAACTTTACCAGTATTAATGTAAAAAAAAATAAAAGAAATAAAAGTGCACAAAATGTCAAATATATCTTTTACATAAAAAATTTTAAAAATAAAGTCATATTATTATTTTTTATGAAGGATATTTTTTAAATATATTACTTAAAAAGTAAAAAAAAAAAACTGTGTTATAATTTATGAGCTGAACAAATGAACTTTTTAAAATGTGACACGAAGAATATGACTTTCACGGCATAGAAAGGCGCACTGTAGAAGGACGGTGGATAGATGGGATGGTGGCGTCAAAACAAGGCTTGGCAATCGGCGTCAAGTGGGGTTGTTCACTTCATTTACATGGCATTGCCGCCGATTTCTTAATATCAGCACTTCCGGGTTCCGGCTCACCTCATCGTGTTCGAACTTCGAAAGAATTGGACTAGGTGTCACTGTCTAGTTTGTTTGATTTTGATTATTATAAGTCCCAGCTCGGAGCTTTCTTCCTCACCTCAGCCTCTCAATTATTTCCTAAATGGACCCCACACTTGTGACCAATCCGTCGTCTTAAACCCGTGCAAGTTTCATAAATGTTAGTAATACTGTTTTTTGAATTGAAAATTAAGTTAAAACGTGCCTGCTGTTGAGATGGCGGCTGACGCTGGAGCTCACGGAAGTGAGCATGAAACGTATTCCCATGGGAATGTGAATGGAGATGTGGGTGGGGAGGCTTCAATCAGGCAAAAGAATCCATGAAAAGTGGGACCCATTCCCCAGCATAATTCCGCTCCCAACCAGCTGTAGCTGGCAATTTCTCTCCCCTCCTCCCTCGTCCCCATCCAACTCTCTTTTTCTTTTTCGTTTTCAGCCTCATGGAAAATTCACAGCCCTCGAATAGAAGACCATGCAGTTGCAAATAAATCAGAAAATACCTGAATGTAAAAAAAATTTAATTTTTTTGAAATCTTCCTGGTTCTTCTATGAGAGACTGATTCATGTCAATACATCGATCCTCAACCTTCAATCAAATCAAGCACACCTCAGCACCATTTGTTTCTTTCATTTTGTCTCCTACCCTTGCCAATGATGTCGTCTTTTATTTCCCTCTTTCTCAACATTAAATGGGCCACGGAGAAAAGCCAAAAAAGTCATATTCCAAGGAGATTAACCAAGGCTTCTAACGGAGCCTTTTTCCTCATGTCAGCAAACCCTGTCCTGCTCAAAAGCCGATCAAGTTTTGCACTCTGCGGGGCTGGCCTTCCATTCTGCCCCAACCACAATTCAAGTTCAAAGATCATCAGTAGTCATGTTTGATTCCGATAAGTTCTGAAGCAGATTCTGCAACGCTACTTCCCAAAACAGAAAATAAAGCTCGTTCCCTATTGAAGTAAGTGGGCTACCATTTTCCCCGAGGGGAAGGGGTGGAGTTAAAGTGGAGAACCAAATAGAGACATGTTGTGGGCGTGTTCGTTCTTTGCCTGCCTACACCCGCACGACACACATGGAGCTTCCAACTGGTGCGATGCCCAAGCTGCCACGTGGAGCGATGCCATTGGATTGCTCATCAAAGTGTTTGCCATGAAATAGACGGCTCCATCGACTTTGTTCTCCACAAGTACTTGTACTTTGTGAGGCTTTTGAGTAGATTCCTGGAGAGTTCCCCTCGCCTTTTCCACACAATTTCCCTTTTTTTCCTCATGAAGGAATTTAAGGTTATAGTGTTATTGTCTTGTTTGTTTCCTATAAATTACGAGGTGAAAAATCCAAATACTTACAACTCATCAGCATTTTGAAGAGCAGACAAAAAAAAAAAGGGAACGAGCAAAGAGAGAACATATTCACCTCCCTCGCCCTTTTCAAAAACAGGCGTGGTTGAAATTCCTCCCCAGTTTACTTTACAGCTCATCTCCATATGCTCTTCCCAGGGTCTTTCTTAATTGTCAATTTTAAAAGTTATTTTGACTTTGATGTTTTATAATTAATTTATGCCTTTGAAAATGATATATATGACGGATGGCTTCCTCCCTTTCCTTCTTCTTCTTCTTTTTTTAATGTTAATTTCAGTTAAATCATATGATCTAGAATGCGAAATCAATTCCAAACTGATGCCATCATGCCATTCCCCACCCCCCCGGGGGAGAAATTACGCCAGTTGACAACTATTCATTCTACAATAATATGATATATGATTTACTTTACGCTGATGTCAACTTGGGTCGGAGGGTTGACATTCTTTATTTCTCTGGTTTTTATTATTTCTTGCCAGTATTTTTTTATTACTGTAGAGGAATTCTACACAGAAGCGAACATTTCTACCGAAATTCAATCCAGGAGAGGGAAAAAAAAAGAAGAAGGGGCTTATTATTTTACGCGTGAGCATTTTCATTTACATAATAGAAAACGACAAGGATTAAGTTGATACTTTTCAAGACTGTAGTAAGTGAGAAAAACCCAACTTGTGAATGTAGAGCAACAGGGGTCGCCACATCGAAAGAGAATTTGAATAATTTGAGGCCAAATTGGAACACAGAACCTATCTTTTTTGAATTCATTCTACAGCTAATCATAGTGAATCCACTACTCTATCATTTTCCTTTCTTTTATTGTATTTCATTTTAATTTCTAAAACGCGGAGAATTCGATTACAATAAAAATTAACAATACCGAATCCAGTTGCAGGCTAATTAACTTGGATGATGCATCGTTTGATTTCAATCTAACGTCCGCGGCCTATATCACGATTGTTACACCAACAGTGGCGCATTTTTCTTTTTGATATGTAACAACAATAAGGTTCTGATTCAAGACAGCAATTACAATATAATATAATCTCTAACAAAAGAACTAGGCAGGAATACATCTCAAAACATATTTGTAATTAAAAAAAAAAAACAGCTGCAAAGCAACGAGTGTAACCTCTTTTTGAGAGCACAAGCACGTCTTATCTTATCACACATCTGAAAAGGACTACGTCTTTTGTAACTGCCCCCGGTGTGATTTAATGCAGTCGTCGGCAGGCTTTCAGCCATCATCATTACTGGACTCTGCTTATATGTTAAACCACGCTATTTTAATTAGAAAGATGACCGAGCTTCCAAATATATTACTTTGTCCGGTACTAATTAATAAACTTCCAGATGATTATTGTAATCACTTGTTTGCTGCAATCACCCAGAAGGAAACTAAAAAGACGTTTTTCTTCTTCTTCTTCTTCTTTTTTACCAGGTTTCCTTAAAAAAAAAATGGTAAAAGGTTTCCCCGCTGAAAAAGTCCTGCTTGTGTTATTTTCCTCGCCAGTGTCATGTGCCAACAATGCATCATGAATGGCGACGCGTTTGAGTGCCAAGTGGAATAACAAACAAGGGAGAAAAAAATGACCACGTGTGTGTGTAGATGGATGCATGCAGAAGCAAAGGGACAAATCTGGGAACCAAAAAGAAAGAACGACATTTAAGCCCCTCTTGACAAAAATTATTGTGGAAAGGTATTTTGTATCAGAAATTATTTCATGCATTGTTGTAAAGTTCAACATTAAAATATTTCAGATACAAAATTGATGGGTCCTCATTATAATAAATTTCATTGAAATCACCTAAATATCATCATGGCAATAAAAAAATCAAAGCTAACGAGGAGGAGTTAAAGCTGAAAATATAAGTTGAATTATATGAGTTGACCTAATTAGCCAATTGCAAGGGGGTCAAGGGAAAAAGTGACTTAAATAAAAATAAATTTTTCCTGACCTGAATAATATAACTCATAAATCATGCGAGTTAATTCTAATACGGTAGTGTTGATTCATTTAACTTATATTATTTTAAAAAAAAAAAAAAAGAAATTTTATCACCAAAAAGGAGTGTAAACTATATAAAATATAACTTACTTAACTGGTTTAATTGATATATTTTATATAAATATTATGAATTAATATTTGTATGTATTTGAAATAAATTATGAAAAATATCATATTAAAACTCATTTTTTAAGTGTATTTTTTTAAAAATAGATTGACAAGTTAATTCATTTAATTTGTTAATTCTTAAAAATTGAGTTATATAAAAATGAATTGGATTTAACTGAAATTATATTTCTCCCAAACAATACGGCTCGTATTCTTAGCTCTGCCGCTAGCGGGGGGGTCCTTCGCTGTACACACATAGCATGCCACGCACGCAGCTGGGGCGGCAATATATAGTAAACTAAGCAAGTTAAGAGCGGGGTGTCGAAATTTCGAGAAGTTGAGCACAGGGCGCAAGCCGCAAGGAACCCCAAATAATGACAAATCAGCTCATTATTGAACATTCCTGCGGTCAAGTGTTTCTTTCTTATTTTTTTTCTTTTAATAAATAAATAAATAACGTCGTGAATGCTGCACGGAAGAAAATCAAATCCATTACTCATTGCTTCTGATTGGAACTCGGCATTGTCATTGATTTTGGGCTCAAGACACTTAAAAAATATATAAAAAAACTGATTTTTTAATCATTTAATTTTTAAATTATTTATAACTCAATCTTTTAATTATGATTTTTTGTGACTCAATTTTTTAATTATAACTCAATCCTTAAATTTTTAAATCATTTACAAATTAATCTTTGAACTTTTGTTATTTTTTTTATGTTAGCCT
The DNA here is from genome assembly GCF_029017545.1 of Prosopis cineraria. Taxonomy (NCBI): domain Eukaryota; kingdom Viridiplantae; phylum Streptophyta; class Magnoliopsida; order Fabales; family Fabaceae; genus Prosopis; species Prosopis cineraria. The sequence continues at coordinate 2,015,792 of NW_026555346.1, forward strand.
ATATCTCGTATCAATGAGCAAAAAAGGGATATTTTAAAATAATATATGAGCATTTTTTATCCTTATTATTTGATAAGAAATTTTTTAAAAAATAAAAAAATGAGAATCAAATTATAGGTGAATCAAAAGTTGAGGAATTGAATTACAGCGAGTTATAGTTAAAAAATTAAATTGCAGTAAATTATAATTGAGAAATTGAGTTATAAATGAATTAAAAAATAAAAAATTAAATAATTAATTTTTTTAAAATATATTGGGACAAACTCTCTTTATACCGGCTTATATAAATTTGACTTTGAGTGTTTTTCCCCCCTCGTTACCACTTGAAGGCTAAAGCGTCGCGTTGTTGCTTCTTTGGCTTTGGCTAAAAACCAAAAAAGATCGATGCACTTCTAAATTCCCTAGCAATTTATACAAGTTCCTCATTGTTTGATGTTTTTTTTTTTAACACTCTTTTTATAATTCCTTGCATGGTCTGACGTGAAAAAAATATTATAATATGAAATTTTCCCCCTAAAATGCTCACTGTTTACAGAACAAAGCCACCGCCATTATATTTGCATATTTCCTCCCGAGGTTAAAGGCAATATTTTTATTTTAAAAACACGACAATAAATAATTTTGTTATCTTACTCGCCAGCGAGACATAGATAGTTCATTTAATTATCAAGAAATACTTTTAATAGTGCCCTCATGCTTCCAACAACCAAGCCAGTCTAAACATTTCGGTCAAATATTTTTCCAATGAATTAATTAATGTTCGTTAATTAATCAACCTATATTAATTAATTTGATTCATTCGAAATTACACGTTAAAAGCCTATTTGTCTTAGCTTATTTCATGAAAAATCAGTTGTTTTTTTTTAATATATTTTGTGAGTTTTTATAATATTTGTTTAAACTTTTGTACATAATTAAAATATGAAAAAAAATAAATTTATGATTATTCTAGAAAAACACTTTAAATAACTTTTAAAAATAATCTAATGCCAAGGAGTGTGTTTTAAAGCGGCGGGTATACAAAAATATATATTGTTATTTTTTGAATATAAGGCCATGGTAAAGCCATGCAAAAGGACTATGATTTAGTTATATCTAAAGCCATGAGGTTATTATAGTTTATTGAAAAAAAAATCAAAATTATAATGTTGAAAATGTCATGCATTGACTAATGAGCTAATAAGTCAGCACATTTATTTACTCTTTATAGACGTGATCAAAGGTAACAATTCAATCTCTCATTGTGAGATCTTTTATCTTCTTGATGATGCCTGATAATAGGTGGCTTCCATGGTATCTTCTGTTGATAAGCGATAATGCATCCATAGAATCAGTGCGGACATTGATTTTATTTTGCTTTATATTTCAGTAGAGAAATATTATAAAATTTTAAAATAATATAATAATAAATTATTTTTGTAAAATAAAAAACAAGTATCATAAAATTTAAAAATAACTAACTAATAATCATAACTAAATATAAAATAATACTTATTTTTTATAAAATCTATACAAAATAAATTTATTTTTATAAAATATTTAATTTACTTAAAAAATATTTATTTTTTAATTTTAAACAAATTAGCCTAAAGTGTTTTTGTAGACCGTGGATGTAGACGAGCCAATTCAATAACATACCATGTCCTGAACACAGCGTGAAACAAGAAGAATGCATAACATTAACAATTATTTTCTCCCTTTTTAAATTAAATCTCACCCTCAACACCTATTTTCAAATAAATTTTATCTTTTTATATTTATCCTTATTAAATACCATACAATAAATATAAAGTTATTATTAATATGAGTGCTTTTGAAAAAAAAGCAATGATTATATCTCGAAAAATTAAAAATGTATTATATTTTTAAAAATTTAATTTTTTAAAAAATATCTTATATCTTTAAGTAAAAGGAGTACATGACATTAAAAAAAATTCAATACCTTGTAATTTATTATTATGCTTACAAGAAGAATACATAACATTAATAATTATATTCAAGTTTTTTAAAAAATGAGTATACATCAAACTACTTCTTCATTTGCAACGGTAAGAGTTGCTTATAATTGATGAGCTAAATATTATACATGATATTTTAATGAAATAAAAAATATACATAACCTCCACATCTACATTATATTTAAAAAAAACCAAAAAAAAAAAGAAAGTAAAAGGCCAGGGAGATCCTGACCTCCGGTCCCGCCTCCACCATTGGTCATGGCATGACCTGGATATCCAGTAAACAGTACTATTCCCCGTATAAAGTCATATTTTTATTTGGCAAGGCACGAGTACCTACAGGGTACCATATTTCAGAATATGTTTAAGAGGCAAGAGCAAGGAAGTGGAAAGACATGAGAGTCGAGAAACATCAACGGAATCTTTCCTTGTTACTCCTTGATTTTATTTATAAATTATTTTTATTAATTTTATTAATATTAATATAATAAAAATATAAATAATAAAATTTAATAAAATTACAAACAAAACCCTTAAAAAATAAATAAACTATATAATATTATTTTTTATTTTTTGTTTTTTAAAAAGAGTTTAAATATTTCATTTAAAATAAAATATAATTATTAATTTAATGATTTATAAACTGAACTATTTTTTATCTTAAAAAAGATGATTAATAAAATGGATGGGAGGAAGTAATAAACAAAGGCTGTTTGCTTGTCATGCGCTATATAGCAAGAAAGAGTGCACTTGGATTGGAAGGGGAATATTAAGGGAAAGGAAGCGCCAGGAATGCGCGTGGGAATTGACAAGGGCTCAGTAGTGCATACCAATGAATGAGTGATGACCACTGTCGAGCCCACCATCACGTCCACAGATATTGGCTGGGTGCAATTCATCTTCGCTTCAATTTGCAAATATAATAATACAAAAAAATACTTCACTGTCGATTGAAAAAGTTCCCCTCTGAAAGACTGTGACAAGAGAGTTGGGGGGGACACTGCGTTACATTTATAATACCACCTTGTTATTTTCTCTCTTTGTCCTTATTCATTAGCATCCTTGCATCATCTTCTCCAAAGTAATTGTATTTCTTTTCTTTTTCGGCAAGTCCATTCCTAAAACTGTACCCATGTATCGCCACTTCTATATAATCTGCACTCCTATTCGCTCCCGACTTGTTTATATTCTTTTTTATTATAAATTCCCCCCGGCCACCTAAATCATCCAAGCTCATAATCAACCAAACCAGGAAACAGACAAACGCTCGCTGCTTCACAATCTCTCTCTAACCCTCGCCTTTTCTTTTCAGCATTTTGCTTCTCTATATTTTCAGCGCTCGTGTGCTAGCTTGCTTCTATTCTCTCTTCACCTGCCCTTCTCGTGAGCTTATCACTCCCTCGCCGCCTCCTCAGTCCTCAATCTCATTCGAGTTTTCTGTTTCCCGAGACTGTCTCTTCCTCGGAGAAATTATGCGGACACTGGTCTTTTGTTCCCGTATTTCCAGAACTTATCTCAAGAGCTTCAACAACTCGATGAGTACTGTAAAACCCATAAGCCCAATGCTTCAATGGTACCTTCCCTTTTCGTCCTCTGTTTTATTTAGTACTAAACTGCGTTTTCTCTGACCCCTTCAAGTCTGTGTTTAAGTCTGCTTAACTGCCCGGCCCTTTGTTTATATCATGTGTAATCTATAGTTTCTGACCGATTGACGATGTCGATGAGGTGAATGATGAATGGATTGAATTCTGGAATTGACTTCGCATGCAGTCTCTCTTTATTCATTCATTTTTTTCACCCCTCCTTCTTAATGTTTTCTCATAGCGCAAGTGGAAACAGCTGGAGTTGGCTTTATGTGCTGGATCTGGAAAAGCATGAGAAAAGGAAAGATGTATGGAGTGTAAGCGGAAAAGAATTTTCGTTGTGATAGTGCCGTGTTTAATGGTCTTTCTTCCATTTCTTTGTTAATTTCTGGTGTGAAATCTAAGTGGGTTCGTCTTTTCTTCGTGCCGCACTAAGGGAGATTAAAGAGGAAAAAACAGGAAAAAAACAACTTATATTCACTTTTTCTTTATACTAAGGAAAACAGGTTAGAGGGAAGGGGGTGGTTAATGCTCAACTTAATCATTTCTTCTGGGTTTTGTCGGGCACCACATATGGTAGTAGAAATGAGGAAACAATACATTATCACCTATATTTATGCCCATAATTAAAGTTGGTTGTTTCTACGTGGCTTTGTGTTTTGGTCATTAAAGTGAAAGCACGTTTTTGAGGCGAGGGCTATGGTGCCTTTGTAGTCGGGGAAGACACTACTCGGTTTAAGAAATTTTGATAAAGACATTCACTTTCTCTCGATGAGTGACCATTCACGTAAACAAAATTGCATCTTTTGACTATTCATAAAGAAATTTGAATCCATGCTCTTCCCCTGAGTTGAACTTAAAGCCATTTCGAATAGAATGCATTTCATACTATTTTTTCTATTGAAGCATGACCTCTAAATTTGCAATCATCCACTAATCCATTTTGTGGATTAGCCCGTTATTTCCGTGCGAAGATTCAGCTAAATATGTATCGGCCCTTTTCATCTTTGCACAAAGTTTCTAATATGCAGTGCCGTCTTTCTTCCTGGCTATTGTATACAGCATTGATTTCGTACTGAATAAAGAGCTCGGAAGTCCATGACTTCTTCGGCTTTTCTCATTTTACTATTCTTTCTGTTTGCTTTTTTTTTTTTGGACTTACCTTCACTCTATTATTATTACGTCTTTGATGTGTTCTTACTTCTTATAATTAAATTAATGTCATCTGTTTAGATTTTCTACACCTCAGTGCATAGAATTCACTTCTATTTTTGTTTCATGCAGAGTGACCTAGCTCAGTCTTCTGCCATGTCGGAGTATTTGGATTTGGCAGCAGAAGGAGACCTATTCAAAGCTCCTGAACCTGTAATTGAAGAAACAGTCATAGACTTGGATCCTATGAGCGCAGCCATTTCGATGATATCTTGTGGGGAAGATGTTGTCACCTCGCAGGGACTAAAACCCACGGACTCTCTTCAACATGATCAGCTCCTGAGCGAGGTTTTCTATGAATGCAAAAAAGATATGTTAGAAAAGGAAGCAATTGAGTCACCACTGTCAGAGATTCTGGAAATCAAGGTTCCTGCTCTGAATACAGAAGAGAACCAAGTTCAAGAAAGCCAGCCATTTCCTGGCTTGCCATTGCCAAAAAGTGTGAGTTCAGAATGTTTGAGCTCAATGGACTGGATGCAAGGAACTGCAATGAAGCCTGCTTTTATTGATTTCCCAGGAATTAATTTCAGTGTAGATTATGGCATGCGGAGGGCATTTAGTGAAGGAGATATAAAGGTCAGACTTAGCTGATTCATACATTTTGTATCTTAAACTTTTAGAACAATAGTTAAGGGGAATTTTTCTGTTCAGAACATGCAGAAAAGACAACTAACCTGGAGCTCGGACTGCTACACTGTCTTGAGATTGAAGTTTGATGTTTTTAGAGCTCTGCTTTTTTCCCTAACATGGTTAGCGTGATAAAATAAGTTTTCAGTTTTGAGAGGTGATAATTAACGATTTAATGAATAATAATAACTATATTGCGAAGGAATAATAGCCATATCTTTCTCTTGCTCAATGGAGAAAGATTTTGGGACCTACTGAACTCACTAAGGAGGAAAATCTTCACCTGATCCGCTGAAAAATTGTTCTGGTTTAAGTCTTTTCCCCCCTTAGTGACACACCATATACTCCAGTAATTTCTTTCCTTGTGTCAATATCTGTTAGTATCCAATGCCTTGCAACCTCAAAACCTGTCTTAAGTGATCAGAAATTACAGGGTGCTTCCCAAACACAGGAAATTCTTTCAAGAGAGTGGATGGTTCCTGTTTTCACATAGGTGGACAAACACATCGAAGTCTTGTGATGTAGTCATAGCATGAGCCATTAATTGACTTGATCATTAAGTCTTATTGTGGACTCTCAAATCTATAGATTTTCTGCCATTTCCTTGAAGTGGGACCGGATTGTTGATGCTCTATGTCTATGTTTGACAGGCTCTTGGTAGTGGTAATGTGCACGTTGTCCAATCTACCTTAGAGAGGCCCTTTCCTATCAGTAACTGTACCAGTGAGGAACGCCGAGAAAAGCTCTCTAGATACAGGAGTAAGAAGACAAGGAGAAATTTTGGCCGGAAAATCAAGGTGAGATGATATTTAAGTGCATGTGCATAGAGTACTTCAGTTAAGCAGTCGAAATGTTTAATTTCTGATATAGGTAGATCCTGAAGTGAAATAACAATTGGGGTTTGATTTCAGTATGCTTGCAGGAAGGCTCTTGCTGACAGCCAACCAAGAATCCGTGGAAGATTTGCCAAGACTGAAGAATTTGACTCAAGGAGGCAATGTTAGCCTGAAACTGGTTCATTTGAAAGAAAGTAGGAAAAAAGTAATCATTCCCGATCAAGCTATGCATGGAAGAACTCGAGAGTACCATTGGCCTAGAAGCAGTAGACTTGGTGGGATTCTAAAACTTTGATCAATTAGTGCTAAAAATGAAATAAGCAGGACTTGCCTTGAACTCCAATGGGGCAGTGTAGTTGAAGTCTCGTGTATTGTAATAACCTTTTCTGTAGACGGAAATGACCTTCCAGGCATGTACATAGGTTTGTTGAATAAAAGAAAGAATAAAAATATTGTATGGTGTTCATATATTTGTGGAATAGCTGTGTTAATTCTCTTTTTAAGTGTTTCTATGAAAGAAATGTTCCTTTTGTCTTGTCTATTGGGTGCTTATACCCCGCCCCTTCATAATTGAGAACTCAGCTATTGTGGATTTTCATGGCTTCATGGCTGCTGTCTTTGAGATACACCATTTGACAGGTAATGGCTTTTATGGAATACTTGGGACATGTTTGGTTTCCATTTTCAAAAACAATTTTTTTGTCTTTAAAAACAAAAAATAAAAAATAAAAAACTTGTTTGGAGGAATGTTTTTGAATCTAATTATTTTCAAAATTGTTCTTATTTTTTGTTTTCAAAAGGAAAAAATGTAAACATCTTAAATTATTTTATTTTATTTTATTTTTCTTACTTTCAAAATGCATAACATTTGATTATTAAAAATTATAATTACTTTGACCAATAATTTTCACAAGTTACCACCATTAATTGCTGGTAACTATTACTATTGATCAATTTTTTACTTTTAAAATTGTTCTTGAATTAATAAAATCAAATTTTCTTTTATTTTGTTTTGAAAATAAATTTAAAAACTGTATTATAAAATAGTTTTTAAAAAATAAAAAAAATGAGAATATAAATCAAAGAAGCCCTTAAAGTCCTGCTTGATTAATGATGAAACCTGGGCCTACTTCCATTGGACTAGGGCCTCTGTTATCATCTGCGAACTTTTTTCAAGGTTTTCATTATGCAAGTCGGGCTCAGTGTCAGCCCAATTCAATTATTAATGTCTTCTTTTTTTTTTTATTTTTTTTTAAATATACGAATGTATTTTACATAAACACTCTCTCATTACATAAAATAATATTTATGTCCATTCTTTTAATTGAAGCTCTTCATTTAAAAGGATTTTCATGCATATATATATATATATATATATATACATGTATATTGTTCTTTTAGGTGAAACTTTTCACTGTAGTCTAATCTAATTTTAATTTTTTATAGTTTATATGATATCTTCCATGATTTATATGCATGCGAACATGTAAAGATATTTTAGTTTGGAAGTCGAAAATGGAGTTGTTTCTTTTGGGCAGTGGAACAACTAGTAATTTTTTTGTTTCAGCAAATATATATATACACACACACTTGAAAAATTAACAATATGTAACTTCATGCGAAATCAAGATTATAGTATATAGCAAATTTTTAATATATTTTCATTTACTATCATTTCATCGTTTTTTAAGTAAACTAGTAAAGCTTGGAAGCATGTTATGTTCTTCTGCAATTTCAATTAGACTTGCTTAAATTGTTTTGATATAGTTTTTTTTTTTTGGTCATTCATTCAACTACATCTTACAATCATTAAAACAAACCTTTCGAATCAAAAGGTCAAAGGTCAATTGTATAACGATTAATTTATAAACAAGTTAAGTGCAATGATCAACCGACGCACCACACACTAGGAAATTGATCATTACCCACACCAGATTATCTGCTCGCCACATCGAGAGGCTGAAAAAAAAAGTCCCAATGCATGATTAAAAAAAAAAGCCATTTATTTTGATTCCTACAGAGTGTTTGACCAAAAACGAAGAGACTCCTGCATAATGAAATTCATAGAAAGCCCTTTGGCCTCAGAAGAAACAAGGAAACATGTAGAAAACACAAATGCATGGGTATAGATAGGGATGTTTATGAGATGAGATTGAGATTGGGACACTCTTTTCTTATTTTCACTCTAGAAAAAAACTAGGACTAAATTTCTATCCCATCACATCCCAAAAGTTGTCCCATCCTATTAGAAATCGAGATGAAATTGGAACATTCTATCGTCTCGATAAATGGAGCAACGTTGGAGAAAGATCTAGGTGATAATATTTATAAAATTTTAAATATTATAATTTATTAAGTTTAAAATTAAAATAATACAAGTGTATAAATTATAACAATTTAAAGTGAATTATTGAATTATGTTAATCACAATTACATATTATTATAGCAATTACAAGTAATCTCTAAGTTATAGGAATAGCAACAAGAGGCAAGCCAAGCACAACATCAAATTATTGTTCTTCTACTTCAGTTGATATGTTAAGCTAGTTACTTTTTTAAAAATAAAATAAGAAATATGATACAAATAAAAATTATTAAATAGTTAGATATAAGAATACGTTATATCAATATAATTAATATATTATAGCAAAAGGTATCACCCTATTAATTCTATGTGATTAAAACTATCAATATAAAAAAACTTTAGTTTCGTATAAAAATTGTAAGTATTGAAATTATATGTAATTAATATTAATATAAATTATATCAATACAATTAATATATTTAATCTATATTTTTAAAATAAAACTAACGCACATATATATAATATTCGGGATGAGATAAAAGGAGATGAGACATCTTAATAATAATTTTATGTCTCATCTTATTTCAAATTTCTTTGTTATCCCATCCTCATTATTTTTAAATTAAAATATGACTTGCCTCGATATAATTGAGACAATATCAAGTTAATTGAAGTGAATAAAAGCCGAGCACCTCCAACCTGAGGGGGATAGGGGATCGGCTGCCTGGGGGATTATCTTGTGAATCCCTTGCATGACGCGTCGAGTTTTGATTGGCTGTATTAACTTGACCTAATTTACAGTAGGATCATTGAAACGCAGCCGCGCACCCGAATGGATACCGCCGCCATAAACATAAAGTATGGAGGACAATCTGGTCTCTCGACACCCAAACATCCCTAAGTCATCCCCGAGTCTCACTAACCAAGCCCAAAAATCCCTCGGTCACCCTCTGTGATTCTCTAGCGCTCTTCAACGTCCCACGCTCTTCCAATTTTATCCCCAAAGGGCCTTGTTACCAAAATTCTCAACTGGACTCTCCTGTAATTTTGGTCTTATTCGATCCCTATCTCATATCGCAAACATCTTATCCCCCCACCGATCCACTTTCCGGCTACCTGTTTCCCGGTCCCCGCCTGCTCCAAAGCTTCCTCATCTTCGGTATAGAGTCTCACGTTACTGTTCCTTACCCTCCCCCCCGGCGGGAAGATTTCTCAACCTGGAATGCTCACTGTTAGGGTTGCTTCCGCTCTTGGATTCAAGCACTGGATGTCTTCGGAAATTAGGGTTTCAGATTTTTGCGCTTTGTTGCTTGGGTTTTGCTAAGTATTAGTGTTAGGGGTTGCTGTTCTCATTTCAGCGTTCCGTGCCCTGTGAATTCGCGGAATAGGGTTTTGAGCTTGCTTTCGTGATGCCGCGGAGTTCAAAACATAAATCGAGCAAACACAGTTCGAGGGATACGAGGGACTACTCGGATTCGGACAAAGATTCTGGCTTGAAGGATCGGAAAGGTAAGGATGAGAGCAGTGCGAAGGTTTCGAAGGATTCAAGTTCGTTGGAGAAGCGGAAGCCGGATTCGAAGGATACTCATGGGTTTGGAAATGGGGAGAATTCAGACGAGCATGCTTCATCGAAGAGGCGCAAGGAGCGTAGCAATGACGGAGTTGGAGATAGGTGGAATGGTGGTGAGGATGAACGAGGTGAAGGCTCCAGGAAGTCAAAGACATCGGGAGATTCGAAAAGTAGGAGAAGGGATGAGGGTGTAGGAGTGTATGGGGAGGGCGAAGAGGTCAAGAAAAGCAGCAGCAAGGGCGAAGGGAAGCACAGGGAACCGGGGCGAAAGGAGAGTAGAGAAAGTGGAACGGAAAGAGAAAGGAAGTTTAAAGAAGTTAGAAGCGAGAGATCAGTTGACAACGTAGAACAGCGTATATCCAAGCATGTATATGAAAATACTGGTAAGGTAACTGATTGTTCTGTGGCATGCCTATTCTATGCGCGGAACTATGCGCCTTTCATACATTAGTAAAAGATGTCTTTAACTGAAGAAAAATTTACATTTATGCTGAGGAGGATTCCCTCGTCCAGCGACGGAAAGTGAGCTTTTTGTTCTATTGCAAACCATTGGAGTATTAGCGCTGCATATTCAGGGGCTTTCTTCTTGATAAACAAGAATAGGAGTCAGCCACTGGGGAACATGTTTGAAACCCACCAGTTTTGCCTACATTTTGCCTGCCAGCCTATAGAGAAGTTTATTAGAGTTTTCATGAAATTTTTTGTGACCAGTTTTCTCTTGCATCTTCCCATAATCTTACTTTGTATGTGAAATATTCATTTCTTTTTGCCCCCAAAGCGAGCCATACATTGATTTCCATTATTATTTACTCTGGTGGATTAAATTCAGAAATGCTCTCTATGGTGCCGAAGCAAGTTGATGCTAATAAATACCAGTTTTATTTTAAGCATGTGTCCTCAAATCAAATCGCTTTTCCCCCGCCTCTTGTCCTACCTTTTTCTTCCTGATGGGACTCTACCAGTCTTCCTCTAATTGTACTATACATGCCAGTTTTGATGAACATGTCTGTCTTTTATGGCCGACATTTTGGAAATGCACGAATGATTGTTTCAATTTTTTCATACCATCAATCTGTTAGTTTCATTCAAAACTTCTCGCCCTTTCTTGGGAAGGCCCTTTTATTGTAATGATTCATATTTCCTGCGCGCTCGCGCGCATATGCATTGGCCTTTTTTTTTTTTTAATCTAATACTATACCCTGCATGCCTAAGAAGTATCAGTCATGAAGGCAAATTCTTATATTGAGCTTTGCTTGGTAATTGAGTGGTCATGATAAATGCATTTCTTCATCATGGATCGATCAATGCTTTAGTTTGTGTGCGTGTCTAATGTTTCCCCCTATTTATGGGGGATGTCTTCTGGAAGGGAGAGTCACAATGTTGGTCTCTTTCTGTAGCTTACTAACCTTTTCTTTTTTAGGGCGACGTTTGTTTCTTTAATTGTTGGTTTTGGCACTTGAGTTGTCTCTCTTTATGCCCATTGACACGAGTAATTCTTTTGTGTTTCGACTCTTGAGAAGTAGATATGAAATTTGTTGCTTTCAATAATGTGACCAGGAAGACTTATCCATGTGTTTACTGTTTACTGTTTACTTGTTAATTTGTATTTCAAGATGCCTTCTTAGGAAGGAAAGACTGAGCCGGAAGTCCAACAATTTAGTTGAGGTTACTAATGAGAAAGGATATGTCGTTTGTTCTTTTTTTAGATGGAACAAGATTTACTGATGTAAGATAGTGCAATACAACAAGTCACAAACAGGGAGCATGGAATCCTTCCTAAATAAAGGCAAAGACGCAATCTGGTCTCTAATTTGAAGCAGCATTCTAAATTCTAATACCCTTTTAAGATCCCCAAGTCATACTGCCTTAGATAGCCTCTTGTAGTCCCTCACTAAGAGGACATATATATATAACCCTTTCTCAAAGAGGATGTGACGGAAAAAGTTGCTGATTGAACACTCATGCCTTCTGTTCTAACCAAAGACATAACAAAAAGGCTGCACAATGCCAGAGAACTTTATGATCCCTTTTCCCATCCTAATCCCTAGTAGTTGAATAAAGTTATCAATTTTTTAAATGTAAAACAGATAGATGATGGTTGAATAATGCTCTGGTTCATTAAATTAGTTTGATTGTCGGGTGTTGAAGGGAATTGAAAAAGGCAGTATGTACAGCTGATCATAATTTAATATTGATCTGAAAATCAATAAGAGAAAAACAAACAGTTCTTACATGTACAGAAGTTTAATAATATGGTAGCCAATGGGACGGTGATATTGGTACACTTTCTAATCTATTCTTTTACTAGTTTATTTATTGCATTAAGCTCAGTAGTTTTATTTATTTCCTGCTTTGTTTGGATTTAATATGATAACCGTTTATTAATGATTTAGATTTAGTTGTACATGGGATGGTTTGGCAATTAAAGTGTTTAAAGGTCAATTTCCATTGCTAATGGTCCATTAGTTCATTTGATATAAAAAACGTAATTTTTTTTTAAAAAACTTTCTTGTATCGATCATTGGCCACATGTTTCTTAAATGTCTAAATTCTGTTTATTTGATCATGGTTTATAAACGTTGCAGCTCCCTACATATTTTTATTTGATATTGTTTCAATACAGTATGTTTGAGTGTTAATATCAGTGTCTTAAACGTTAGATTTTACAATCTATATATCAAAATCAATATCAATAAATAACATAAAATCTATAGAAAACTGCATGATTCATAAGCCTTGAACAGTGTAGCTCATTCTTCAGACTCCCATATTTGCCTCGAGGTCCACATCTAGTTTTCTTAAATACCTATTCATTGTCAAATTGAATCATTTGGTATATGCTGATATTATTACAGATTTGTTTTTGGTACGTGTTTTTTATTTGAATTGAGCTCTCCATTATTGTACTTTGGATAGCAGTTCTTGCTTCTTTATGTTGAAGTCTAGTTTGTGTTTGTATGTATAATTCTATAGGTATCTCTATGGTGTCTTTTATGTGGTTCTTTGGTCCATTTGGCTGGGGAAGAATGCTTGTATCTCAAAGGATACTATGTTGTCTTTGTTCATTAGAAGCATTATTGATGGGCATTTGATTCGTTCAATTCTCTGCCCTGATTTCTGTGAAGGAATTCCTCTGTTAGAAATTCAGTGGGATTGCATAGCTGTTTAATTTGTGACCTTGTTCTGTTTTAGTGTATGATTGGCTTTTGTTTCCTTTGTTTAAAAGCACTTTTTTCTTCCTTTTTGATGTTTATGTTGCATACATCCATTGGTTAATATCTTGTGCAGCTTTTGGACTTTTGGAAGTCTCTTTTTTAGAAGTGAGTGTTGTTTTTTAGGGGAAAAGAGAAAGTCAGAATATATTTTGTCTTTTGTCTTATATCAGCTAATATGAGCATCATGTTTCGAAAGATATTGCTATATTATGCAACATGTGGTCATGATTAATGCCTGATTGAAGTTTCTGTGACCAGTGAAGCTAAAGCATGGGAACTGAAAATGATGCTAGACAGAAGGTTTTATTTCCCACCGGGTGGGGGGCCATGCATGTGAATCATTTGACTACCTAGATAGTTGTGTGCCGGGTGTTTGTTAATGTGATTTGTGGATTGTGTATTAGTTCACATCTTTGGACAAAGTTATTTTGATATTATGATGCTTGGTTCTGTATTTTTATGTCATTTCTTGTAAACCTAGAGATATTGGATGAACTCTGCTCGTCCTTGGAAGACAGTAGCTTACTCTGATTTATGTCTTGTTGCAGATTTGAGGGCCCTGGATGAGTTACAAAGCCCTGAACTGGATAGCCAACCAGAGAAGCGATTGAGGAAGAAGAGGGATGATACTAGTGATGGAATTAAGCATCAAGATGATGTTGGGGATAGCTATAGCAGACGTTTGTCTTCTAGGGATGAGATTGCCAAGGATGGAAGACTAAAGGATGATAAGCGAAAGGATGAGAAATATAGAGAGAAGGGCAAGGAAGAGACAGATAAAGAGAACAAACATAGATATGACAAGCAGCGTGATGAGCGCCCTGTGAAAGATCATGCTAGCAATAGGTCTGATGATAAGCATGGAAAGGAGGAAAAGGACTATGTTGAGTCACGACAAAAAAGAATTAAAACTTTGGAGAGTGAACGTGACCGGGACCATAACCGCGATCGTGATGGGGGACGTGAGCGCGATTTGGAATCTGGTCGTGATCGTGAGCGGCGCCATGAACGTGAAAGAGACCGTGAACGTGATTATGATCTTGATAGGGATCGTGACTATGATAGAGATCGAGATTGGGATTGGGACAATGATCGTGATCATGATGAGGACCTAGACAAAGAGCGTCATCGTGAGCGCAACCACCATGATCGTGATGGGTCGCATTTAGATGAACGAAGTGTTAGGAGTAAGGAGAGTGGAGCAAAGAAAAGAAATTTGGTTGAACGTGATGATTATTGTGATGCTAAACCTAGAGGTGTTAAACCTCACTATTCTGATGCAGAGAGAAGAAGTTTGAGTGGCAGTAAAGCTGATTCTGAGGCTGAGAGGGGAAGATCCCAACCACGTCATGCTCATGCAGACTCAAGTGGAACCAACAACAAAAGGAGGCCTTCTCCAGCAGCAAATACTTATACCGGCAATGATGATTACAGGTAAATCTTTATTTTTTGGTATTTTGATTGGAATGTTGCTAATCAACATTCAAAATTGCATTTTGGTGGCATTCCATCCTTGATAGCATGCTAAGTGGGTGATATCATGAAGATTGATTTTGGTTACTACTCAATTAAATTAAGCCCATCATGACATTTTTGCTTTAAAGGTGTTCTTGTGCCCTTTAATTTAAACAGTTGTAGTGTCGTAGTGTTAGTTAACAGTTAAAAGCATCTTATCATGTTGTGTTTATTCATTGAGATAAATATGGTCTTTGCTATATTTTGTTTCTTAATTTCTGAGGACGTCAGGGTCTCAGGAATCTTGTATACAAGAGGATTATACTGTGAACAATTTTTAATTGATTAGCATTTACCCCATCTTTCAGGAATGCAAATTCTGAAGATTCAAAGCAGAGAGACTCAATGACAGAACATCGAACAAAAGGCTTGAGGGAAGGTTATCCAGGGACATCAGAAAGAGGTGCTAGTAAATACAAGTCAGAAAAATCTATTAAAATGGATGATTGTGCTGTAGGAGATTTTGCAACTGAAAGGTCCTCCAGTTCTAAGGCTTCTCCCAAGGGCCTTGTAGAAAGATCTCCATCTTCCACAAGCATCGAGCGCAGGTATGTGAATAAAAGTGGAGTTAGGCGGAGTGTTGAAATTGAAGAAGGTGGACGGAGAAGTAGTATTGATGCACGAGATTTCTCAGCTTCGGAAGATAGACTGGGCCGTGAGTTAACTCTAGAGAGGCCACTGTTGGATGATTCCTCTCAAGCAGATTCTTATTATGGCAGGACTAGTCAGGGAAATGCATCGTTGGTTCCTCCTCCGCCAACTTTCAGGGTCGGACTAGACCGACCTTTTATGAGTTCTTTAGATGATGATGTTAGAGACAGCTCCAATGCTCGATACAGAAGAATTAGTGATCCTGGTTTTGGAAGAGGACCTGGCAATTCTTGGAGGGGTGTTCCAAATTGGACTTCTGCTGTGCCAAATGGATTTGTTCCTTTTCAACATGGACCAACACATGGAGGTTTTCAGGCAATTATGCCACAATTTCCATCTCAACCTCTTTTTGGTGTTAGACCTCCAATGGATGTTAACCATGCTGGTATTCCTTACCATCTTCCTGATGCAGACAGGTTTCCAGGTCACTTGCGCCCGCTTGGGTGGCAAAATATGATGGATGGTACAGGCCCTTCTCATTTACATGGATGGGATGGCAATAATAGTGTTTTCAGAGATGATCCTCACATGTATGGTGGTTCAGATTGGGACCGGAACAGGCATCCAACAAATAGTCGGTCTTGGGAATCTGGTTCTGAGACCTGGAAAGAGCAGAATGGTGATTTAAAGAAAGACCTGCCTTCTCCGGCTCATAAAGATGGTTTGGTTCCAGCAGAGGTGGACGGTGGATTGGCTGAGCACGGTACTCAGATTTCTCAGGATGAGCAGAACCAGGATAGTTTTCATGAAAAGGCTCCTGAAAGGAAGTCACCCAGTGTCAGTACTCCATCTAAAGCACCTTTGAAGCCCTTGGCCACGTCTACAATTGAGAAGGTGCCTGATACTGCAACAAGTGACATTGCTTCACTTTTCAGTCATTTCTACCTTTCTAAACTTGACATTTCAGAAGAACTTACGCTTCCAGAGCTGCACAGCCAGTGTATGGGTCTGCTGAGGATTGATAAGAGTGCCAGCATTGATGCAGAGTCTCGTACAGATCTGTTTCTGAAGGTAGAAATGATAAAAGCTTTGGCTTCATTTTTTCCTCCAAAATTTTAGAATGATTTGAGGTTGTTCTTTTCTTCTTTTTCTTTTTTTTGGGGGAGGTTTGGCTGTGAGAAAGTAAACAAATGTCTGAGATGTTTAAGTTTATCCCTTTCCCTTTATTACACAGAATGGTTCAAGAGCGCAACAGAAATATGCTGCCATGTCAAGGCATTCACCACTTCCAGCAATTGACGCGTCCATTTTCCAGGTAAATCTGCTAGATGGGTTAGTGTTCTGTTTGCAGTGTTATTATTTACATTTACAGTTGCTATACACACGTGTCTTGCGCTTTTAATAATATGATTGCTCTAATGTTACCTGAGTGCTGTAAAAGAAATTATTGGTTATCACTGTCTAACCTTTTAACTAGATATTTTCCCTGTGTGATACACGAGAGTTAAAATTTTGTTGAAATTGGTACCTATTTTTCTGACATTCAAACTTTATTACTGGACGTGTTCTTGATACTTTTGACTGATTCAGATAGCCGATAGCTATTCCACAGATTTTAAATTCTGATTCTTGATGAGTGGACGTGTTCTTTAACTTGCAGAGAGCCATGGACCTTTACAAGAAGCAGAGGGTGGAACTGCCAAATAAGGGGGAAGTAGATATTATCCCAGCATTCAATCAAGTGCGAGGTGATGAATCAGCCTCTGTTCACAGTTCGGAGAACATGCAGGTTTCTGTCTTCACTTCTGATGCCAGGGTTAAGCCGAAGTTTACATCAGACTTGAAAATAGGGGAAACTTTGCATCCTTCTGCTGGGGAGCATTTGGAAGAACTAGATCAAGCCTACAGTGACAAGCAGCAGGGTCATGGTTGTGCCATATCTTTGGGATTAGTCTTTTCTGGTCCATCTGATTGTGGGAACGAGGGGGAGCCTTTAGCAGCTTTGGGTGAGGAGGAGAAAGAGACATCTGATCTGGTGGGTTCAGGGGGATCAAAGGAGAATCAGTTCATGGAAGTGGAAAATAAATCTCAGTTGGTCACTGATCTGCACAAAGATGATGTCGACACATTGGGTGATCCCTTAATTTTGAGGATGGATCTTCCAAAGCTTGTGATGCTTTGATGGCTGGCTCAAATGAGTCTGAATCGCTAATTTTAAGCCGGATACATCATTCTCCTGAAAGTACACATTGAGACAATTTCTATATCTTTCATTGCTTTTTCCGTCAGGTTTTTATTTCCTCTCCCTCTCCTGTTGCTTTCATTTTGAGCGAGGAAATAAAAAAGAAATGTCATTCATATTCCCTTAATTGGGGTTGATTGGATACTCCATCTCCATGCATTTGCATTCGTCGCTTTCATTTTCATATGCATATCTGCAGGAGCATGCGGTTGCAGTAAGTTAATGGGTGAAATTGCACTGCCTTCTATCTAATGTGCTGATGGGGCTTGTTGGTCAATTTGATTTCCAATTGAAGGGAAAATAAGTTTTTGTTTTGAAAATGTGCCAACCTTTTGGTTGATGCTTTTTTCATTTGCGTATTTAGATGGTTCTCTGCTCTTGTTTTTTTTTTTTTAAATCCTTTTTGGTCGGATTACTATGCCTGCCTTCTTTTCCCAGCATCTTTTCTGAAAAAAAATTCATAGATTCATTTTACACAATTATGCGTGTGCATTCATTACCTTTGCTTTTTCCTCAGTCTCTCTACAATAGACACGGTAATTTGGATTAAGATTGATGGGCTACTCCAAACAAATCCAAGAAATTTTAAGGTCAGGTTTAAGAGTTTGGATTTTTTTTTTTTTTTACTTTGATCTTATTTGAGCCATTTGAATAAATGTGAAAAAAATCAGGTTTAGTTCAAATATCCAAGTTTTTTTCATTAATAAAGCAGTACAAAAATTGAGAATATTCAATTTTTTTAAAATAAAACTTGAAATTACATGAAATAAATAAAGTAAAATAAAATAATATTTAATAATTTTGATATTTAGGTCAGTTTGAGGGGTTAGGATTGGGTTTGATTAAATGAATTTTTTATAAGTTAGGATATTTTGAATCTGATTCAAATAAGTTGGCTTGAATTAAGTTTAACTCACATAAATTATCAAATCTAACAATGATGAAGAGACATTAGATTTTAACTTTAAGGTATTCCTCACTCGGTAATTGTATTTGTATTGAGGCTTCATTGGTTCATGCATATTACTTCATATTTGTGTCTTGGAATGCTTTTATAACTAGTGAGATAGGGGAGGAGGGTTTCTCTTTTTCCTTCCATCCTTTTTCCTCAACTTTTCAAATCTTCACCATTCATTATCATTTTATTAAATATTTTTTTTAAAATTATAGAATGAATGAAAGGTAAAAATTAGAAAAGTGAAGGGAAAATGAGAGAGAGAAAAGGAGAGACTCCTTTCCTGCAAAATAGGTGCAGGCAAAATTTCTCTCAAGAAACACTGGATTTTATCCTTATTTATAGAGGCGGGAGGATTTTATTGAATTCAATTTAGAAAAATGAATAACTGGGGTTATGAGAATTAAAAATTAATTATATTTTTATTCTCTAGGTATATTAATTATGACACTAAAAGTATAAATAATTATAATTTTTATTCTTTAGTTATTAGAAGATATTTATAGGGTGCGTTTGTATATCCGTTGAATAAAATTGATTATAAAAAATAATTATTTTTTAATATAATTGATTGTGTAATAACATGATTATGTGTGGCTGTTATTTCTTAAAATTAATTTTGATAAAATTAAATATGTTTGAATGTTTTAATTAGAATCAATTTTTAGATGGGTAAATTATCATAAAGGCATTAGTTTTATAGTGTAAAGATTAATAATTTTACGTGTAATATTATTAAATTTTTTTGATATATTAACAAATAAATATATAATAATGATTCATTTAATATTTAAATTGCATTATATTGTAATATTGATAATTTAATTAGCCAATTAAAAGCAGTGGTTGGTTGAGATATTAAAGGGGGGATTATATAAAAAATGAATATCCCAATATATAATAACAAATATTTGTTAGTCTGATACAATTAAAAAAATAGCACTTCTGGGTCTAATTAAACAAGAAGCATTTTTTAGTCGGAGGACTTCACTCGCGTTCATATAAGGGAAGAAAAATATGAAGGTTCTTCACATTAAAAATCACAAGTCACACGTAGGAATTTATCTGGATTGTTCAAATTTCTATCCTCTGGCCAACTGAGCCATTTGATTATTTGTTGCCAAATGGGGTTTGAATCCAAGACTCCTTGGCTACCTAAAAATTCATTGATCATCAGTACACTTTGATTGTATCATGGAAAAAAAAACGTAATAATTTTAACAGTAAGTCAATCACAATTAAAGCTGTCAATTAAGATCGAACCCATCAGGCTAATCCTTTTAAACTCAAAAATAACTAGGGTCAAGCTATTATTTTAAAAGAAAAAATGATAATTTGAGCTTAAAAGGACCGACCCTTTTAAGCCCTTTTATTATTTTTAAAAAAATTGTAATATAAAAAAGATAAAAGATTAAATATATAACTTAAAAAAATGAACATATTAAATACATTCGTCCATCCCTCATTCATTTATTAAGATTTAGCTGATAATGTTAGTTAAATTAATTTTTATTGATATTAATTTTGATGTTACTATTTGATATTAGGCCTAAATGTTTAAGTTTTTTCTTATTGTTGTTGTGTAAATTGATTTAAATTTATTTTTTAAAACTTAATTTTATGTATAATAAATTTTTTTATAATTATAAATATTTTTTTATAATTTTAAATTGAAAAAATAAAAAAAATAGGGCTGAGACCATGCGGACCAGCCCTTTAACCCTGAGGGCTAAGGTCGGATCTTGTAAAAGAAAACCTTAACATATAATCAGGTTTATTAGGGCCAATCCGTTTAGCCTCTGACCCTTTAAGAGTTAGCCTTAATTGACAGTTTTAATCACAATTAAGGTGTTATGATTAATAAAAAATCATTTAAAAAAGCCTTTGGTGCATTTTAATAACATCAATTCTATATAATCAACAAGTCAAGAAGATAGCCATTTTATTTAAATAAATAAATATTGTAATTTGATAAATAAGTAATCATTCAAAATAAAACAAGTTTTCTGTTTCATTTTAACAAGTATCAATTATGTAGTTAACAAACTTAAAAAATAGTCATTTTGTTTTATAATAATGAACGTTGTAATTTGGTGAACAAATCATTATTCAAAAGAAAACAAATCCTTGTTTTATTTTGACAAGTATTGATTTTGTAATAAACAATTACAAAAATAATCATTTTATTTAAGAGACAAGTGTTGTGATTTAATAAATAAGTTATTATTAAAAAAACCTTATTTTTAGTTTAATAAGCATCAATTCTATAATTAATAAATTCAAAAAATAGTCCTTTTGCTTAGATAAATAAATATCATGATATAATGAATAGGTTATCATTCAACAAAAAAAAAAGTTTATCTTTACAAACATTAATTTTGTAATCAACAAATTTAATAAATAATCATTTTCTTTGAGAGAAGAAAATGTTATTATCTAATAAACAAGTTATCATTCAAGATAAAAACAAGTGCCCGTTTTATTTTAACATGCATCAATTCTGTAATTACCACATTCATAAAATAGTCCATCATGTAAAATGAAATGGCGAATCGGGGAAAAAACCGGGAGGCGGGGAAGGGCAAGTACGGTGCGTTTTGTCGTTCTAATTCCACACCATCTCCCTTGTGCCAGTGGGCTCTACACCAGCAGCAATGCAATGCAGTGTTGAGTGTTCCCTCTTGCTTGCATTCGAGTTTGATTTGTTTTCAGACCAAAAATAAGTTCGGTTGGTTTAATGAGTAGGCGTAGATTTCAGGAAAATGCGTGATAGTTGAGAGTGAGTGACAACCTCGGAGGATTTTCACCAGTTCCAAACTTAGGTTATGTTTCTTAATGGAATTCATCAAATCCCCAACAATTTGATCGGATCAAGGTAACCTTTTGAGGTCATTTTCTGTATACTAATCTTCAATTTGATGTCTTTTGACTGCTTAAAATTTGTGGTTTTGTTTATGCATTGTTTTTATTTATAATTTTCGCAGATTTCTTCGAGATTGTTCATTCTCCAACCTCGGCTCTTCTAGGCTTACAGTAAAGGAAGGAAAACTCCTTTCGCAGGTGCGGTTGTGGCAGAGAGTACTAACCTTTGTCTGCAATATTCCAGAATCTTGATGGGCTTCTTTCTTCCCTTCTGCTGGAACTCCTTTTTAAGTGCATTTGCCATTTGTTGTTCTAGTAGCCTCATTTTCATTGGAAATCTATCAGTTGCGATAGGTGTGGAGATTGAAATCAAATAAGCAGCATTTAGTTCTCAAAAAGCTGTTGCAAGACTGTGAATGATCCCTTGCTTACGCCTGTGACTGTTGGGGCCCGGGAAACACTGTTTCTTGCGTTTCCCTATTATGAATTTCCTAGCTGGTGCCTCAATTGTTGTTGACTTATCAAATTCCTTCATAGAAACATCACTGGCATTTTATTTGCAGTGCGATTTGAGCATTTATTTTGGGAATCCGTATGATGTTTTCATTGGGCATTGTCTTCTGGGATTTCTTTGAAAGTGATCCTCATATGATTGAGTTTTCTTTTCTGAAATTTATTTAGGGCCCAGCGCATGAAGGAAAGGCCTCTTATTGATAATGTGGAAGCTTGTTCAAATCAGATCAGAAGATAATGATGAAGCGCAGGAGAGCTTTCTTGGTGAGGAGTCGGGTGTCTTCTGCTCCCTCTCTCCAATGCAGGTGCTCCATATCGTCAAAACTTTTTTGCACTAATCTAAGGTAGCATTTGGATTGATGGATTTGGATTTGAATTTTAGATTTAAAATCTTGTATTTCAAATCTCACATTTGAAATCTATGTATTTAAAATTTTTTGTTTGGGTAGTTTGAAAATTATCAAATGAAGAGATATGAGTTAAGACTTGAAACGAAAAAGAGAAAATAAGAAATGATGAGATTGTTTAAATTTTTTAATTGATAAGAGATTAAAAAAAATAAGAGTTACAAAGGTATCAATAGTGAAAATGCAAAAGGAACAAGCTGTTTGAATTGATTAGAGTTTCAAATGACTAAAGTGTAGAGGAAATTTGAAATTACAAAAGAATTATTAATTTGAAATGGATTGGGATTTGAATTAAATCCAAATTTATAAATTTTTGCGTATCCAAATGAGAAATTTGGTCCAAATCCGAATCCTTATTAATCCAAATGCACCATAAAAGTATTTGGGAGTTATTGTAGTGCAGCAGTTCTATGTTATGCTAGTTTTGGATTTTGACTGGACAGAGAGTTTATGGATTCGCAGCTTGTTTGGTCGCTGGTCTTGTTTGCATGTTAGTGGTAAGAGAAATTTGGTGATGTTCTTTCAGTTGTGTACTTTGCTTAAATAATTTAAAATGTATTGGTCTTCTAGATCTTGGTCAGATAAATCACAGATGGACCATACTCTTGACCATAACAGTGTCATGTCATGTCATTCCTTTTGGCTTTTGCAGCTTACCTTATCAATGCATGAACCATAATAGGTTTTTTTGTTAATAGTTGACTTTTTTTTTTTTTTTACCATAGTTGGTATTAATCAGCAATGCCTTTTCCCCTCTCTCTAGACACAGGTTCATTTTATTGGTAACAAACCATCTGGTAATCAGCGTTACTGACTAATCCAAATTCAAACTGACTCGGCCTCAAATGGGAAGAAGCTCTCCCAAGTTATTTTTGTCCACTAGTCTTAAGACCTTTCTCAAGAAGTGTTAAATCCCTTGCTGTACTAAATAACTCAGCTGTCGTCCCGTCCCATTAGTGGCATAAATTCATCTTTAAATTTACAGTAAATGGGAGACAGTGAAATTACACTTCAAATGAATTTTAGTTAACTGCTGTAATAAGTTCACCGCAAATGTTAAAGCTTATAGACTTGCAATGACATGGCTGTCAAATGCAAGATTTCTTTTTACTTCCTGATTGAGTGCCACTTGAAAGGAAACTGTTTGTGGAAACCGCCTTCAAGGGAAACTACTCCTTACATGCTAATGCTATCCCGTATATATATATATATATATATATTCTGCTGTCACTAGTGAATGACTCTTACCTTTAGGTTCGTGCAATGTTGATTGTTGGCAATGTGGCATATAAATTTCAACCAAGGCTTGAAAAAAAGTTGAAGATGATATCATAATTGAACAATTAATCTAACTTTCTATTTAAAGTTTTTCTGGATGCATTCTAGATGGCTGATAATTTTTTTTCAGTGCAGCAGCAACCTCAAGTCATCAGTGTAATTCAACTTTAATTATTTTATTTTGGTTTGCAGTCAGTGGTTGTCTTTGCCAAACCCATCAAATTTGCAGTATTGTTCACCTTTGGTAACCTGTTAGCAATTGGAAGGTAGATGCAGTCTCCCTCTTGTTGACATATGAGAGTTTAAGAAATAGTTTATCTGGAGTTAAAGCAGCAAGAAAACGCGTCAAAATTTGGGAACATCCTATGAGTTAAGTCTGGTTTTGTTGTCTATTTAACCATTCATAGGTGATTGTTTTATATATCTGGCAGCACGGCTTTCCTGGTAGGACCTGCACAGCAAATTGGAATGATGTTTGACCCTGTCCGTGTGGTTGCAACAGCCATATACCTTGGATGTGTAGTTATAGCTCTTGTTTGTGCTCTTCTGGTAAGTTCCTTGATCTTCAACGTCAGATGCAGGGATATGCATGTCTAGATGAATCTATGAAGTTGCATTTTTAGTGATCTATTGTAATTTGCTACTGTCCAACGAATCGGATATGCAAGAAATCCTGAACAATGTTTTTTACTTCTGTGCAGTCCGTAAGTACATCCACACGAATTTATTTATGTTAGTGATACGAAACCTGCATTCATAAATGACAGTATGCCTATTTGGACGCTACATGTTCAAGTTCATTCAGCATACAGTAAGCCATTAAAGTTTTGCCCCCCTCCCCTTTTTGCAGATCCGCAGTAAGGTTTTGACGATAATTGCTATCATAGGTGAGATGTGCGCGCTTATATGGTAAGTTTGCCTTCGACAGACCTGCTTTACCTGACATGAATTTGTGGTATCAAAATCATTTTCTCAGATGAACGGCTTCTCAAAATGAGTTATATTCATGGAGCATGTTGAATTTTTATGGGGATCATTTACTAGCTGGTAGTTATTGCAGGTACAGTCTGAGTTATATACCTTTTGCTCGAAGAATGTTATCTGAGTTGATGGTCCGTTTTTGTGACACTGAGCTATGAAAATATGCAGCAAGAAATTTTATTGATCCAGATTCTTGTAGGCTTCATCGAATGGTGTTAAATTCGTGGAGTTGCTCAGATTGAGCACGTGAGTTGGCATTTTCTCATGGTTGTTACAAACGTCAAACGTCAGATTTTGTACCAGCCAGGATTCTTTGTTGGCCAGATACCGACGAGGATTCGTGTTTTATGCTCCTGTTCTTTTTTATTTTCTTGTTACTGTGGTGTAACTAAAATTTGTTTATAAAAAAGTTGTTAGCACGATGTAATAGAAAAACCATTTGAAGTGGGGTGTTTAATTTTTTTTTTAAAAAAAAAGCGGGTAAATTGATGGCCAGGAATCATAAATTAAAAAATGTGCTGTGATCGCAAGAGGTTAAATTTCGGCGTTGATAAGGGCACGCCTCGTCGGCTTGTTCGTTAACAACGTTTCTTTTCTTTCTTTCTTATTTTTGTTGCGTTTTTGATTTTTTTTTTTTTTTGGTATGATGAAATAGAAGTGTTAGGGGCTTGCCTGTCACGAGAAGGGAACGGAAAGCTCATGGGCTCTTTCGAAGGTCCATGCTTTCGCTGTCTTTTCTGTTTTTCCGTTTCTGTACAGATGTGCTGTCTGTCACTCTTTCTTGAGTGTTGTTTTTTTTTTAGATAATTATATCCAAGTACAAGTAAAAAAAAATTATTTATAAATAAGGATTAATACAGAATGGATTATTATTAAAATGAAAATGTGATTTATTTTTTTTTTAAGGAGACTTGTTAATCATTATCTATGTATAATTTGTTTGAGTGGTTTTTAAATCTGTTTTCTTTTTGGGTAACATTGTAATTTTTTTTTTTGAATTACAAAGCCACAGTAAAACCTGCAAAAAGATTAAAATTTAGTCATATTTAAAACCATGAGGTTTTTATAATCATGTGGTGGTATATCAAAAATTATAATATTAAATGTATCATGTAAATGCCAATGAGTTAAAAGATCAGCGCATCTGTTTACTTCTCTACAAACATAATCAAAAGTGATCATTCAATCTTTCATAACAAGATTTCTGATCTTCTTGATAGTGTCAGAATAATAATGACTCTCAGAGTAAGTACGATTAATGAATGATGATGCCTCTATCGAATTAGAGTAGATATTAACTCTCAATAACATTGAATTTTTGTTTATACATCTATCGCTCTGTCTTGTGTTCGGAGTGATATCCCCTCTTAAACTGGTGTGTGAGCCCAATGGGCTATATCTTTCTGTGGGGATCTAGATGACCAAAAGTTGATCCGCTTAAATTCCCAGAATGGAGGTCTGACCCCTGAAAAGAAAGGACCGAAAGAGAGGTTTCTCTCTTCTTCTTCTTCTCGTTTTTTTTTTGTTTTGTTTTGTTTTGGGGGGGGGGGCGGAGGGGGGGTGGTTGTCCAACCTTTCAGAGTCAACCCACATTCTGTTCTAATCATTATTAACGTGGGTAGGTCAAGCTCACAAGCCACTGAAAGTAACATTCTTGGAGCAGCTATCAATGTTTTCTTAATTTGTTAGTCTTTATAATCTTCACTCAATTGTAACTTAATTTTAAAATTTGTGTCTCGAAGCTTTGACTTAGTATAATAAAATTAAAATTATAAGGAGGAATTTCAATAAAATGAAAACAAAAGATTACTGTTACGTACATTTGAAATGAGAGGTCCTGTATCGTGTTGTCCACCAACCCCATTGGCCATAAATGAAGAGGATGGCTGTAGCCGCCTCGCGGGTGCTGCTTGTTGCCACCTAACACTAACACTAACAACACCCTCCGTTTCACAAACTCAACATGACGCCTTTCATTCAACTGCCTATCATATCACACCCCCCCACTGCTTATCACGTGCCCGCCTGCCCCCCTCCCTCCCTTTTCCCGCCACCCCCCCCCCCTCCTTTGCTTTATTTATGTATAAGCCTCCAAGCTGGACCCACCACCTGGCAGGTCGCTCTTTTGTCCTCTTCTTTGCACCTCCTTCCGCTTTTGAAAATTTCACCCCCTCTCCTCCATTCTTCTTACATGTCTAATTCAACAATATCTCCACAACACCTTTCTCTTGCTCGAGGAAATCCTTGTTAGATGGCGTTACGTCCCCATAAATTTATATTCTTGCGCTGCCCATCGTTTTGTTTCTTTCTTTTGCTTTTTAGATGTCAATGTTTTTTTTTCCTTAGTTTAATGCTCACACCCTGTCACTCTTCTGCTAATATACATGAAAAATAATGGACCAGAAGAGAATATGGTTTTGAGTTTTACGGGCAACGCGAAACACAAAAGCCACTCCTGATGTTCCACGCAGAAAGAGAGCTTTGATAAAGGTAGTGCGGGCAGGATATTGGGTACTCACTTTTACGTTTTTAAAGCAATAACCAAAATAATTCGGGGTGGGGAATTGGGTTGGTGAAATAGTTAATATCCCTCGTGATGATTTGGAATCGACTTTAATCCGAATATCTTGAATATAAATTTACAGGAACCAGAAGAAAGTGGTAAGTTAAGGCATGAAGGTCCAACTCACTGCCGATCTAGTTTTCACAATTCGCCAGCTAACCACTCATTGCAGTGTGAGTGAATGGTCCATCAGCTAACTACAGATAAACAACCTACCACCATCTAACCCCATATTTCCGCCACCAGCCAGCCCGGCCATGCTTCAAATTAACACCTCATTAGCATCCTACTAGGTTTTCAATAAAAAAAAAAAAAAACTTCTTTTTGTAGTGGACGAGACAAAGGCTGGTGGTGTTCATTTAATATACCTGGATTCTTTTGTTCCATTCTAAAAACTCATTATTTTTTAAACTGCTCATATTCGAAATTCGAAGACTTTGTTTTCTTTTCCCAACAGCAGGGGCACTTTCAAGGGATTAATTAAATTAATGAAGAGTGCACATAGCCATAAAGTCATCCCGAGACAACGCAGGCAAGCCCCAGAATAAATGTGCACTAGAGAGCAAATTAACTTTTAGTGCTACACCCTTTTTTCTGAGATTTGGATCTGCGCATCTGCGTGCGTGGACATAAATCGGATTTTCGCTGGTCTAGAATCTCGGCTTTTTGGGTACAATTCTATCAACCTATAGATCTTTCTTTCTTTTTTTCTTTTTTGGGGCATCATAACTAGTAATATATACGATATCCAAGTGATGTGGAACAAGGAAGGAGCACACGCAATTCTCAGTGGCGGACCGAATATAAGAAATTAAACAAGCAGCACAGGAATGCTGTAGCTGAAACGATCGACAAGGTAATATGGAGCGTCACATTCAGGTAATTTGCTTCCATTTCTGGTTAGTTCGAAGAATATTACAGATTACACGTGGAAGCGGCGTCTCTTGGACATCTCATCAGGTTAGCATACATGGCTCTTAGAATGAGTGAAAGAGTAAGAGCGAAGGCTTCAGGCAAGGGCTCCTCAACCAACCAAACGACCAATTGCATTATCACATTAAATAACTCGTTTCCAAACTTTGACTCTCATCCTTTTTTAATCTGAAGATTTTTTATTATTTTTTTCGGAATTCCAGTTTGCAATTTGCCAGCCAGTGTCGATGTCATTTCGCAAAAGCCGCAACCTCGATCGATCCCTGTCAAAGCCTCATGTACTGCCGATCATTTCAACGTCTATATGTCAAAGAAGCAATAAAAAACACACGCCCAACCGCTTAGGGATGCCGCATTTGATCCTTCAAGTTGATGTACTATTATTTTGGCTTATTAAATTTGCTATATATAATTAAGCCATGCCCGACATTGCAAAACTGACTTGTTTTTCCCTTTATTTCTTCCCCGTGGTTTTGCTCTAAGAATGGATTTCTTTCGACTGATCTATCTGTCCCTCTCTCCACACACACACACACACATATATGTATATCTCTCTCTCTTTCTATCGATATACTTATATTTTAGAGAGGGGGGGAGAGGGGTTGAGCTTTTTGTTTAATCACTTGATGTACATCTTGTTTCTTTTATTTTCAATTGACTTCACGTGCATGCGTCAGACATGAAAGGGACCACAAATAATTGCAGTCGTCCAGCCGGGGCGACTCGGCCGCAGGGACGGATTCACGTTTGCGATAGTGGGAGCAGTAGCCCCCACAGCCAAAAAAAAATTACTTAAAATAATTTAGATTGTATTTTTATTATCTCCTCAAAAAAAAATTAATTGCCCCTCACTTTAAAAGAATTTCATTCATTTTTTTATAAAATTTTACTTATCCTGTTAAAAAATTTATTATCTGAAACTACAAATATATATATATATAACCTTGAATATCAATGATTTTATGATGAAAAAGTAATAGTTAAAAAAATTGTTAATAAAAAAAATTTGTACAGAATATTTTCAATCATGTAATTTTTTTGGAGGTAAAATGATGATAAGAAAATGAAAAAGTTTTTGTGTGCAAAATTCTCTTCCATACAAAAGAGATATGCTTTGTCAACTAAATTTAGGTGTTGGATGTGAAAAATGTAAAATATTTTTAATATTTTAATGTATAATTAATGTATTTTTTAAAAAGTGCTTTTATGTATAGATCACTTTATATTTATTTTAAAGTAAAATATTTTATTAAATAAAAATAAATATAAAAAGATGATGTAAATTCAAATACATCTAACTAGTTTATTAAAGTGATATTTAATTAAAAACATCTTACATTTTTAAGTGAGGGAGTATAAATTTTATTTAATGAAAATTAAAAAACATGATACTATATATAAAGAGAGTCTTTTGTGTTATTCTAATGCTATCTTTATGTGTTGTTTAAAATATTTAATTTTATTAACTTATATAAAAAATATAAATATAAACATAAATATTTTTTAAAAAAATATAAATATTTATTTGAAATATAAATTATGCCTTCATTAATTTATTTTTTTGGGTCCGTCACTGCTTGGGTGGAATATCGTGTAAAGGCTTCGGCCTGGTTGTGTAAATTTCAAAGGGCAACAATGAAAAAAAAAAGGCAACATTTTCGAGTCAATACATGCACGTACATACAAACCCACCAAAATATACGAATAATTTTAGAGTGAGGTAGCAAGAGCTTGCATTTTCTCTCGCTGACTGGGACAAATACTTGCCCCGTCAGCGTTGCCTCTCTCTCCCATATCAAGCCCATGCGTTGGTTTTTCGCTTCTCAGCCTCCATGAGGCGCTCCATCTTGAATTTTTCGCTCTCACCTCAACGCTACGATTCTACGAATTTGACAGTTTGCGCCTTTTTTTTTCCCCCCCTGACCGAGTATGACAGATTTAAGTGTTTTCCAGACCATGTAAAAAAGAAATATTATATTCTTCTCTATTTCACTGTTGATCTAGGTTCTAAAAGCTTCCAGATAGACATCAGGGTCCAGCAAGCGTTTGTAGATTAATCACCGCCACCAAATTCCTTACATTATCAATTTTATATCAATAGAAATAGTTTTAAATATAAATTATTGAAAAATAATTTTAAAAAACTAATATATATTTTTATAAATAGTTTTAAATATAAATTATTGAAAAATAATTTTAAAAAACAAATATATATTTTTATAAATAACTTAATTAATTTTTTAATACTGTAAATTAATTATCTAGCCCTTATATCTAATATCATAGAAAGGGTGAAGGTAGTATATATTGAGAAAGAAATGATAAAAAATGGTCTGAAATAGTTTTGATATATATAAAAAAAAATTACGAGAGGTACTAATGCAAAAAATAGAATAGATAATTTTAAATTTTATTAAAAATAGTAAAGGAAAGTCAAGGAAAACACTCAAAACTTGTTAAATGAGAGATCTTTTTTAGCGACATTTTTTAAATTTTGGTGAATAATAAAATACAAAGATATTATGAATTTTATATAATTAATTTCATTTAATGAGATAAAGTTTGTTTTTATTTTTGTTATATTTAATATTAGATGGAGTATAAAGGATATGTTACAAGATAGCTGATAACGACAAGAGACGACAACGGGGTCCTAAAATTGATATTTTTTAGACAGCGATGACATGCGTAAATATGCTTCCAAAATGATGAAAAGATGTATAAATTAAATAAATTTGTCTGGGAGAGGCTAAAGGCCAACTCGTGATTGAGCATCTGTTGATATTTGGAAATTGGAAAATGAACGAGGTTTTTTTTTTTTTTTGGGAAATTAAACAAGGTTTGATTGGTGACAGGTTATCGTTAAACGAATTTGATGGTATATTTATAATATTAATATTAATATATTATACATCCGGATGTGCAGCCTGCATGTGGACAGCTTTTCCACCAAGATTAAAATTTAATTGAGGTTAATAAATTGATATTAGAAGGAAAGTCAATGAATATAACATGATTTATATTTAAATATTTTTTTAAAAGTCAATTGCATAAATTGAAATTTTTTAGATGATTTTATTAAAAAATCAGTTGAAATGTACAATGATAAAAATAAATATATATTTTTTCTATATATTTTTGTGACTAAAAAAATGTGAAATAAATTAATGAATTATAAATTAAATGCTAATTTTAATCCATATTCTCACACATTATAATTATAATTATGTTTTAATGTTGTAATTTAAAATGTTCAGATTCAGAAAAACTGTAATATGTATTATAATATAAATAAGTTATAATTAATCCTCTCATTTTTTTATTTATTTCCTTTCTCCATCCCCTTCACTGCAGCCTGAATCCCTCCTCCTCAACTCACTCCTCTCCTCTTTCCTCTTCTTTTCACCTCCACTGACGGCACTCCCTTCTCAGTCCTCATATTATATTATTATTAACTTTCTCCACCTCTAATCTCCTCCCATCTAATTAATCAAAAAGAAAAGTCCCATTTGATTTCTTTATTCACATCTTAAACACCTCTGTGATTTCTTCATTCATCGGTAGATAAATAAAGATGTAGATTTTAGAGAGCTGATTAAAGAATAAAAAGCAGAGAACAAAATGAAGGCGGGATAGATGCACAACAATTGGCAACCAGCGAAAGGAAGCAACAATCAGATAAGAAACGAGATGACACCAACTCGACTGAAGGCAACCCCAATGGATGACGTCATCGGTGATTGCATGCAACGCGAGCAGAGATCAGGCAAGAGAGAAGAGCTAGGAAGATACCAGTTGTGGATCGGGTGGGGTGAGACGCCAAGGATGAGAGAGAATATGACAATTATTTAATGGTTACCATCGTTTTGAAGATGAAGCACCTCAAGAAGCTCAAAATTTTAGCTTCGATGAGAACGCTCGTTCAACCCTGGGTTGATATTTTTTTATGCCAGATAAGATTTCAGCAAAGTTAATGAGCTTTTTATCTTGCAATTGAGATCAGGGTCATCCCAACTTTAGTTAGAAGATAATCCAAACACACACTACGATTGTCCTGACGTGCTTACCACTAAAGCAAGGGACCCAACGAGGCTTCAGGTTTTTTTTTTTTTTTTTCTCTGGAGAGATAAACAAGGCAAGCCAACAATGCAATGTTACTTATTATTTAATATGATGCAGCTGTATGTCGCAACATTGGACTACGCCAATGATTTTTTATTTTTTTGTACAATATAGGTTTGAAAAAAATCTTTAAATCATCCAATCTTCTTTTTTATTTTTAAGAAATTCCCTTAAAATTGAATACTATGTCACATGAGATTCTCGTCGAACGAAAAAAATGAATTTGTCGGAATCACATTTATGCTGACCATAATATGTTTATGTGTCGATGGTATAATTATAAATAATTAAATATTTATATATAAATTATATTATATTTAACGGGTGTGAAATATTCACTTTAAAATTACCATACGTGACAAAAAGAATTTAAGAATGCGTGTTTTGACAGGTTACTTAAAAAAGGTCATGTGAGCTCGACACCCAAAAAAAAAAAGTCACGTGAGCCTTCATGACGCTCGGGTCACATGTGCAGGTGAAGTAAATAGTTAAACTTAAAACGAATAAAAAGTAAATAGTCAAATCATTTAGATCAATCAAGCTTGCGATGAGCGGCCATGGGCAAAGTTGAATGCAGTTCAATCCCCAACCCCTGTTGCCACGGAGTAAATTTAGTTGAAATGGGAATGCTTTCTACTTCTACTTTCCATATGTACCTGTACGGAAAGATTAATTTATCCTATATCGTGGATGATACGGATACTTCGAATTTTACCCAAAAAAAATAAATAAATAATTTAGTTATATTCCACTTTATCGATTGTTAACGTCGTCGTCGTCGTCGTCATTATTAATCAGATGCATGGCAGACTACGGTTTCGTATTCCTCGAGAGAACGTAGCTGATTCTATAATGCGGTTGAATTCAAAACATGTGTGATACTCTTGTTTGATTAGTGGAGGATTTAGTGAATCCTCTTTAATTAGGTAAATTTTGGATCAGATTGCGCATTGTATAGTCGCAAGTTGACAGGCCGTAGTGAACAATATGAGATAGGCGACGGAACTTACAGCATAGTGCTGTCATTTTGTTTTTTGTTTTTTTTTATTTTTGTTTTTGTTTTTTTGTTGATGCGTCTCAAAGACGCAACCACTACCCTCCTATTTATTTAATATCCGGTGAAAAGCCGAGACCGTGGCCTCCACCATTTATAAGTTCAAAGTTCTCATTGCCCCCAAGTTTATTTCTTGCTTCTCTTGCCTTATTTATAAATTATTTTTAATATTTTATTAAAATACAAAGTTTAAAATTTATTGACTTTATCTAAAAATTTAATAATTTTTATTTTATTTTTATTAAATATACACATTTTAATAGTATAATTTTTTTTCTAACATTCAATAGAGGACAAATAAAAAAATTATAATGAAGATTTAATAAAATAACTTATAAATATGATCACAAATTATTTTCTCTCTACCTTATACATACCACCAAAGAGATTATGTGATACATGTAGGAAATTATAATGATAGGTAATATTTTAAAAGTTACATTTTGAAAAAATATGTCACATCCAATAGCTCGCTAAAAACTGTTATAGTTGTCACTCAACTCCCTTTTTTTTTTTCAGGGCGTGAGGAGGTTATTAATGTTTTTTACCTTGGTTACTAATTAATTTACTCCTTCAGTTCCTATTTATAAAAAAATTGGAATATACTTTGGTTACTGTTTATAAGAAACAATTAGCTATGGTTGATAATATAGGCTAAGACTGTGAGATTAGCTTGCCAATCCACAAAAAAAAAAAAAAAAAAGAAGTTGGGTTGAAAAATTGGGAGGGGGGAGGTTTTGCAGGGTGACCTTTCCTGCCCCTCATATTTAAACTCGATTAGCCTGTTTATTTTTTTAAATAAAAAAAAATTGTAAAATCGCTTTAAATTTGTAAATATATTAAAATTTTTAAATTTATTAAATTTAAAAGTGAATCGTCCAGAGCAATTTTAATAGTTCATTTATGAAAATTATAAAAGCTTTTAATATTGAGTTTGGTCATAAGATTAAATTTGTATTATCTATGTTCATAATAAAATTGATTTATTACTTTTTTACAATTTTTAATTTTAATGATTACACAATAAAAAATTAAAATTTGTTAAATTAGACCAACTTGAGATATTATGACGTGTCCTTAACAACAAAACTAATTGACCTTCACTAAGAGGTAGAAAGCTTTTATTTGTGCAACAAATAAATGAAGATTAAATTTTTATTGCCCAGCTATACTAATTAACTTCTATACATTTTCACTTGGAAAACAAAAATTATGTTATAATCATTAATTTTTAGTTCAACTCCAGTCTTGCTACTTCTAATCTAAACTACATCTATACTAATTGACTTCTAACAAGCTAATGGCCCTGTTGATATAGCTAGGTTTGAATAAAACATACACAATATGAATTTAAAAAACTCATACTCGATATTTTAAGATTTTGAAAAACGATATAATATTAGTGGACATATATAATTTCAGCCCCAATTAAATTTAAGATTCATTAGACCTCTCCAATAAAGCTATCTATTGAGATGATTTAGCATAATTAATGTTATTGCAGCTTCTATAAAACTTTTAACATTATGATTAATTAGAAATAATTTTAAGCTTTGAATTGCAATTAAACTTTTCAATATATTTGTATGTCATTGATATATATTTATTTTTATACTGTATTAATGTATCTTTAATTTGTATTTTTTGTAGTGATTTAGAAGGAGTTTTATTATTATTTGAGTAATTAGTTTTGAGAAGAAAATATAATTTTTTTTCGTCACAAAAAAGAATTAAGGAAAAGAAATGAATTTATAATTTTTAAAATTAAAAAAAATATTTGTTATTGACACCAACCTGCTGCTAGTTGGCAGGTTGGCAAAAAAATACGGCACGCACAATGTAGGTTTTGTTAACTCGTCCCATCACATGGGCTCGTCCGATAATTAATTTATATTACTAACTCTACAATTAACCATTGCATGCATTATTCATTATAAATTTTCAACTGTGTCCTTTTCAGCGAGGCTGAGGTTGATGATAAATAAGCCATCTTACCCAAGTAAAAATATCACTAGAAAAAACAATTTATCTATTGCATGTTTAAAATTTATAAAAAAATTATAATTCTGAATTTTTATATTTGTTCAAATTTTATTATAAATTTCTGGATCTTTTTTTACATTAAAAATTCCTGCACTTTTATTTTTTTAATATTTTAGGTCCTTTCATGAGCTTATTATAGAAATATAGAATATTAAAAAAATATAGAGACTTATAACAAAAGCATTGAACCTAAAGTTATACTTCCTGTGGTTCAATTTATAAATTATATTTTAAAAATTACATTTAGTATTATTTATAAGTCATGATTTAACTTTTTAAATAATATTTTTAAAATTATTTTTTTATAAAGAGAAAAAATAACAGGACACTAATTTTTAAACTTATTATAAAAGGATATATTTTAATATTTTATATTAATTTTAATTTTTTTTATTTTTTATTTTTTATATTAATATTGTTAAAGTTGATAAAAAAATTTATAAATAAGATAAGGGAAGGATTAATTTGTCCCTTTTTAGGTTCTGCAGGGGCTATTCCAACGACGACCGCGTTTTGCGCCGCTCCGGTTGACTAATTTGGCACATGAATTCAGTTTGCATCTATTTATTTAATCGAGGAGTTGGGCGACTAGGTGGTAGATTGGTTGATTTATTTATTTATTTCTTGGGGTAAGATATGTGGAAGAACTTTAAAGTAACGTGGACGGACTTTTAAAAAAGTGTGGAAAATTATTAAAAAACATTAAAAATATATTGTAATAAATATTTAAATGAAAAAAAATAAGAGGGATAGGTGGTTGAGGTGAGCTCTACCGTATACTAAAAGATGAAGATGACGTGTTACAATATGATTGGTTCATTTACCGATACATTTTGTTATTTTGATCATTTTCTCATATATATTTATTTTTAAAAGGATTTTTTGCATTTTTTAAATTTTAAGTCGTTACCCGCGAATATTATTTGGCTTAGGGTCTGCAAAGAGTATTCGTTCCATCATCAGATCCTCAAACGTGGATCAGTCGATGACGCGTGTCTCGTTTTGGTTGGCTGATAGTACCCTTTTATCTTTTCTCCTGGACTGTCTCCTACTTAATTGCCCCACCCCCCCCCCCTTTCCAAGCGCCGACACCAGCATTCTTTCTTTTTAATGTTATATTTCCAAGCTCTGGAATTTCCAAATTTGCTTCCCCGCGAGTTTTTTCTAATGACCAGGGTTAAAACTTAAAAACAGATTGTATTTTTCTGTTATAAAAATAAAAAAACAGGCGTTCCAAAATGTCATTTCAAATATCCCCGATAGGGTTAAGTCTTTTCCTACCAGCATTTTTTTTTTCAATACAAAATCCGGACTAATTTTCTTCCTCTTGGGGAGTTTAATTTCCAAAGGAAATAACCTAAGCTTGAAAATTACCTTTTTTTTTAATTTTGCACAAAAAAGGTCCAGACTATTTAATCAAAATCATTAACTCATTATCCTGACTCACCTTGGCATCTTAATGGTGGATTATAGATGAGATTTTGAATTTGCTGATGTTGCTAATAGACAAATCATAACAACTATTAAACAGTTTGCACTACTACAAAAACAAGCAAAAATGATGGTTATTTTTATCTATAAATGACGGTTAATAACTATCATTTATTAAGCTGTCATTTAAAAGTCTAGCTTTTTATATGATGATTATTTCTCTATATCATATATATTTGATTATAAATGACAGTTAAATATCCCCTCATATAAAACTTCTCCCACTAAAACAAATATGACGGTTATTATAAATAACCTCATATATTGGCAGTGCAATAATAACAGTTATTACAAATAACTGTCATATATTCTAGCAAAAATATAGTTATTTACATAATTGACATTTTTTACTCTCGCTTTTTTTTTATAATAAGGGGTTTGTTTCTACAGCAACAACCCTCTCACAATATATAATAGCTATACAAAATCTATATCTAGATAGAATATATTAATGTTTTTAAAAAACAATACCAATTGAATTAGAATGGAAATCAATTCAAAAAGAAACAAAAATAAAGCTCATTAAAATTATTAAATCATACTATCATTAAAAAGCACAAGAACTTAGCTGTTCATCCATGGCTGTGAACATAAAAAACAAATCCATGGCTATAAATATTGGATTCTCTTTTCATTTTCATTTCGATATTCAAAATTAGACATGTATCACTCAACAATATGATGAAAGTGTAAACTAATTAACATGTTATTTTTTTACAAATGAAGACAAGGCAACACATAGTATATAATAACTATACATTAACATATTATTTTTTTACTGGATTTTGACAATAAACAATCCCATTATCAACTTCCATTAGCTCATTTAACATTTGACTAGTCTAAATAACATCAATAAACAACGACATTAACTTAATCTCAGTTGTTTAGCGTTAGAGTCAAGTTTAAACTTAACATTATCATCATAAATCATGGTCATTAGCATAACTCAAACATTAAGAATGCAAACAATCACCCTTAGACTCCCACGAAGTCATTGGAATAGGAAGAATATAGTTATAGGTTTAGACCCCATTGTCACAACCCGATAACTTGCAAAAACCCAAGGAAAATAGAGGAAAATAGGCGAGAAAGCTTACCCAAAGTATCTCAAGCTCTAAAAAGCCTCCTTTGGCTAGATTTAGCAAGCCTTGGCAGAGCCATTGTCACTCTCCCTCACTCTCACAACTCTCCCCCTCTTCTGATATATTTAAAATCGCGTCTTTACAATTTTAAAGGTCTATTGTGTCTACTACGGTGGATTGCCAAAAATAAAAATTCTCACTTTAGCTCGTTAAATTAGGCCCAAAGTGGCACCAATAACAACTAGGTTAGAAATTAACTCTCCATACAGGGTTCAATGGACCCAATGGCCATCCTATTACAATACCTAGTTCTGTTATGATCTAAATAAATTAACTTAACCTTATGATTAACTTTAATTAATCTTATTTACCTCTTGGAATGGTGTAGCGAGAGACATCAGGATGAGATGCGATTTAACAGTGTTGGATAGACAAGGAATGAACAACACAGAATGTCAATATAATGGAATCATCAATCCATACCATTGAATCGTATGATTTGAATTTTGGGCGAATACAGAAATTGGCAAGCCATTTGATTGCGGCTGCTTTTGAATAACATCCTCTTCCAACAATTACACGGGGCTAAGATAACAAGTAGCTAATTAATCGTGATCGAATAGTTTTTTCTTCTTTTGTTAAAAAAAAACAATTATTATTAACTTTTCATTGATAAAAAAAGATAGTAAATTTTTTAATATTTTAAATCTAACTCAATTATGGATTACTCCTCAAATTTCATTTGTATTACGTAACACACCAATTTTTTTTTAAATAATTTAACTCAACCATAGTTGGGTTACAACCACCCAACATATTTTTTATATCAATAATTTCAATATAAAATATTTTATAATTGGCTTCAATTCACACAATATAATATTTTAGATAAATTTTTACCTCCCACGTGCCATTAGGCTAAATTACATTTGTCCATCCTTATACTCCCAACAAGTAAAATAAACAATTTAATCAATTTTCAACACAAGCCAATTATTTGGCCTCATAATCATGCCATTTTAACCAATCTAAAGTAAATCAAATATTAAAATTACAGTCATCCAAAGTATATCAAAAATAGAAATAGTTTGAAAGGCATGATTACATTTATATATTCATATAATTGTCAATAAACAAAGCCCTAATATTAGCAATATAATACATAATAAATCATAAATCAAATACCCAAAAGAGACAGCGGATCTATGCCATTAAGCCTCTAGGACTCCTCCACGTGTCACTCGTGGCTCTTCTCCTGAAAATTGTTAACCACATAATGAGACTCAAAAGTCTCAGTAACCATAGCCAATTTATGATAATGTATACAAACAGTTAAGTGTGTGCTTATTAAGTGATAATTAAAAATAATATAATTCTAACAAATATAAGAAATATTACAATACACACAAACAACCATCCTTATATCCCTCCATTAACCTCGAGCCGTAGCTCTCACTCGGTGCTAAATTACCTGGCTAAAGGTAGATTAGCCCGAGCCCTTACAAACCACCTATTGAGCTCCAATAGGGGCGTACCATGTGGCACATAAATACAACAATAGCAAATCTCCCAACACCTCCCACAATAATCAAACAAAATTCATAACAATATTGCACAATTATATAATATTATAAAATTCATAATTTTCTCAATAATCACCCAATTAACATGAAATAACACTAATCACAAATTAAAAGCATGGTTACCTCGTGGCTTTTTCAATAAATTACTTCTTACAATTTCTCTCCCACCACAATCTTCACCACTAATACAATAACATATTATTTATAAATATTAGTTTCAATTTTTGAAACTAATAATATAATTAAAAATATAACATAATTCCTAATCTCAATCTTAATACAAATCTAGAGTTAATACTATTAAATAAAATTTTTAACTCCTCTTTTACTCATCAATAAACATTAATAATCTAAAAATCAACTTCTAAACTAATTTCTATTATCAAAATTTTTTTTTATTTCATAAATTCGCACCTAAAATATCCAAAATTTAAAATTGAATCTCTAGCTTAGAATCATAATCCTATAGCCATAATAATTCATTCCTCATCCCAAATAATCATCTAAATCTCAATAAATCAACATATATTTTCAGATCTATTTAGAATTTGATCCATAAGCCACAAATTCAAAAATCATCAACAAATTTATACTCTAGAATATTTATTATACTACTAACAACCTCATAAACCATATTTATTCAACATAAATTTATTCATATTCCAGGTCCTAAATTTTCTACCACCACAAAATTAGAAACCAAAGAGGAAGGATGACTAAAATTTTTTTTGGAACACTTACTTAGTCTTGAAAAGCTTAAAATCACACCCTAAATATCCTATTAAAAACTCTTACCTTAAAAACTCAAATCTCCCTCACCAGTGACTCACGCTCACTCTGCCTCAGCTCGCGCACGAAGGAATGAATGAAGAAACAAAGGAAACAGGTGAGTTTTTATAAAAATTCAGTGGGTCTCACATTTTTTTTATTATTTCTTCTTTCCTCTCTCTTCTTCTCCTTTTTTTTATTATTTTATATGTAATCATGCGCCGAAAGCCACCGATTGTGTTTTCTTCTTTTTTTCCTTCCTCTTTCTCATACCTTTTCTCTTTCTTTCTTTTTATAATAATAATAATAATTTAATAATATTTATTTATTTATTTTTTAATTAATTAATAATTTTTTTATTTTTTTTAATTTAGAATTCTATCCTAAATTAGATTTAATAATCATTTTCTACTAATTTGCTTACCTCTAAATATTTTTTAAAATTTCTATTAATTAAAATTAACTATTAAAATTTAAATTGAGATATTACATATTATTTAGTCTTTTATATTTTATAAAAATATAATGTTACTCATCTTGAAAGACATTTATTGATCGATGTTTTAAAATTTTGATAATTGATTGTTCTGTTATCATCATACAAACCATAACAGTTAATAAATTTTTAACACTGTTGATAAGTTCTCAGAAATGTTGACATTAATTGCTCTAAATTGATAATGTGATAATTTCCTGAAATATAAAGGATGGAGTTGATAAAAATAAAATTTGAGAGATCAAAATGATAATTGAGCCAAATTGAAAAGATTAGAAGTGTCAATTTTTTTATAAAAAAATATATTAACAATACATTAATGCGGCTGGTTAACTGTTAAAGTTGTCCGTTGCTATCATCACGCTCTGAGTTATCCAGATATCAACAAATCTCCGGCTTGAAGATTTCAGTTATACCAACACACTTGACATTCGCAACGAGCAGGGAAAAGTCCGACTTATTTTGATCGATTAAGAGGAACGGGCAGAATAAATAAATAACGTGTCATGATATACCGAGATTTGATTATCCAGTAAGAAAACAAAGGAAAAGTTTTATATTAAAAACTGAAAAGGAAAAAGTGGGAGGAGCCTCTCTTTTTCCATTTTTTTTAAATTTTTCTCCTTTCCCTTTTATTACCATTAACTCAAAACCACTAGTAACAGTTTTTATTTAATATTTAATAAAATTAATAATAATAATTTTACGTTAAAAAATAAAATTGAACTATTGAAATTTGACCCAAACAGTCTAAAATTAAAATATTTTATTTATATACTTTTATATAAAAATTATAAGAAAACTTGTATCAAAATGTAAACTAAGACATTGAAAAGTTTTTTATCAAACAGCAACGAAAAGAAATAGAAATAAATGGAGGGAATGAGAAACCAATGGCGCAGGAAAAGTGGGGCGGAAGCGTCGCCCGTTTTCTTCTTTACCATTTGATTATTTTGCCAGGTTTTTCTAATCATTATCATTAGTCTTGCATTGAGTGGTTGAGCCAGACTTGCATCCCCCGAGAGAGCACCAACAGTCCCTTGCTCCGTGCTCGGAGTGGGTCCCCCATGCTTCGTTTTCATCGCGCGATCAAGTCCTCCTGGCCGGGGGACATTTAAATTGTGAAGTGTGATAACAAGAGGACTTATAAGTTTATAAGTTTGTTCGCAAAAAAAAAAAAAAAAAACGCCCTATTCAACGGCAATCAACTTATTAGATCCTTCATTTCCCGCTTTTTCCCCTGCCTGCCCTTTTTGACCGCACTGACCATAAAGCATCGCTTTTTAGTGTCTGCCCAAAATCCTTGCCTGTTGCCATTGCCATTGCAATTTAATCGATGGACCTTCAGCTTTTTCGTCGAGTCAAACTAATTAAAATTGTTGGTCAGATTTTTTTTCCCTTAAATATTGAGCAAAATGCAGTGCTCACATCAGGAATGAAAAATTATCAGCGGCGTGCACGGCTTTCCACTCTTGTAGATTTGCAAGATTTCACGCCCCCCCCCCCCCCCCACGGGTTTAGGCATTTACCAGGGAAAATCTCGCATTTTTTGTTTTTTGTTTTCCCCGATCGCATCTGTTCTATTCCATGTGTTGACTTCTCCCTTCACTTACACAATTGGCCGCGTATTAACATTTTTAATTAATCTATAAAATAAATATATCATTCGTCACTCATAACGTCACCGTTCGATGCCCATGTCTCATTCTCACCAACCCAACTTGCTTCGCAAAAACAACCTTCTATAGCTAGTGATGAAAATGCCGTTTCATCAAATTCTTAGGAGCATTTAATTAATTCTAATTTTAACGTGCCGCCTTCGTCACTCTGCTCAGGAGTTCTACACTTCTACAGTTGCTGATCAGTTTTAGTTCGTTGTCTGTGTATTTTTTTTTTTTAAATGTATGTATATATCTTTGCATCGTCACATGAAAGGGCATATTATTAGTTTTTATGTCATTATTCAACTTTGATAATTACGTGTTCGTTGTATTTTAGTGTTTTTTTTTTGGGTTAAGTCGATCAAATGATATTAAATAAGATGATTAAACTCCAAGGGCCCTGGTTGTCTGCCGGGAGAGCGTCTCAGGCTACAGTAGATATGTGCATCGTATTGTCGTTAATTGCAACAGTATTAAGAGATGTGAAGATGTTAGGAAGGGATTTAATGTCTACCAGGTACGCAACACCGCAATTCACGAGTTCTATGTTGCTGAAACAGTGCGGCGTGTGTATAATATTGTCAAGTGCATTACATGTCATCATTTCCGTTCTAGTTAGGGTGCAAAAATACTTAACATTTAATTTTGTCCATTGAGCTTGTGGTACCTTTAAATTAATAATAGATAAACCATTTAAGGAATTAAGTAAATACACTTGTGATTGTTTGTAATATTAAGAGAGCTAATTGTGAATCACAACCTAATTATTTATGATGTTTTTTTATCAATATATAGATACATCAATTGAAAAGCTTACTAAATATACTTAAAATTATTTGTAATGTCAGTTAAAAATTTATGAGAATTAATTTTAAATTACAAATCAATCATTTGTGATTTTTTTGCTGCCACTTAAAAAATTAACACAAAATAATTGAGAATCTTTAAAGTGTCAATTGAGAATTTATCAAAATTCATTGTAAATCTTAAATCAATCAATAAAAAATAATTTATTACAAGTGAAGTTTATGATCTATCATTAAGATTTTAATAATTCAAAATTTATAATTGCTATTAATATTCTTTGGAGGACACTAATTGT
The DNA here is from genome assembly GCF_029017545.1 of Prosopis cineraria. Lineage (NCBI taxonomy): Eukaryota > Viridiplantae > Streptophyta > Magnoliopsida > Fabales > Fabaceae > Prosopis > Prosopis cineraria. The sequence goes on from NW_026555346.1 coordinate 2,059,343, forward strand.
CATTTTTTCTTATCTCCATAGAGCCACGTATAAACTTTTTAACGAGAAACCTAACTGACCCAACATTTTTTAGCATTTACACTTTTATATATACGCATGTTGTCAAATGCATTGCAAACAGAAAAAAAGCAAATGGGTGGTGCATGGTTAGAGAATTGCGAGAGAGGCAAATGAAGTTGCTAGTATGCTTGCCAGGATGACCTTCTCGTATGTTGTTGGATTTTTAGGTGTAATTTTGGTACATGACAGTAGTATCCTCGTCTACTTTCCTGTTTTCTCCTATTTTATTTTATATATATAAAAAAAGAAATGGACCCTATTTATACGCGTGCATGTGAATGTGCATCTTATTTTACATGTCTTACAAAACATGCTAAGAGAATATGTTCAGGCACCAATCCAAAAAAGAACATATGGGAGGGCAAGAATGACAACTGCTGAAAATATGGGGGCTAACACTAATTTTTACTTCTTTTGCAAGTAAAATAAAAAAAATTTCCAAAACTTTTTAAAGGGCCGATCAAAATGCACCCTACCTTCCCCCCCGCCCCCCAATTCGCCCCATGTATGTCGGTGATGCTTAATTGAAGCTACCAAACATAAGCTCTGTAAAAAGATGTACCGTTTATGAATCATTTGCAACACAATTACCATATTAAGAAATCCACACGAATCAGAATACATGCCCAACTTGTCCTAGAAAGAACGCATGCGTCCGCAATTGAACCAGTGCAAAAAATGGACCATGGGGTAACAGAATAATTGGATCATTGAGATATATATATATATATATATATATATCAACATGAAATAAAAAATTTGCAGCAGGTACGTGCTTTTTATGATAATTTATTCTTGAAATCGAATATTTATTCAACGTAAACAAGTCAAGATACTTGTTATAACTTACAGGTAACTGAAGTTGTACACTGGTGTATCGTGTATTTGCATTCTACATTAAAAACACTGCGTAAATTTAATTAGCGGAGAAAAAGGTTCCTATACAGGTGATGAGGATCAAACCTTTTATAAAAATATAACAAAAAATTAAAAAAAAATTAACGAGTCTAGTTATTTATGCATAATAGACACCGCATAACGTATTTTCGCACCCGCTTTAGCTGATTCAGTTTTTCAAGATTAAATAGATCATAGAATTTGTTAAATATAATTTTAAATCTCAATCAATGTTTATATTTTAATTGTAAAGTTAACCTGGAGAAATTGCAAAGAACGAACAGGGCGATAATAATGATAATTTTCTCCTGGGCACGACAATATAATTAGATTAGATTTGTTAATTTGTTGATTGCTGATAATATGAAATATCATACAGTTATAAAAATCTTTTTCATTTTTCATCCGCCGAAGGACTTGAATTTTAGTTATCATGTGCACTTTCATCTTATCTCCATGACTAAAATCAAACAAATATAATATTTTTAAAAATAATAATAGATACTATTTTAGTTAAAAAGCAAAGAAGAAGAAGAAGAGAACAACAATTCAGATACGCACAAGCTCTGCATAGCATAAGCATGGGGTCTATCGAGGGCGAGGCTGAGAACTAGAGATAATGCCATGGTGGGTAGCAGAGGCGGCTTCAGATTTAAAAATGGGGTTAATGTTAATGACTCCCTCTCCCGTTCACAACTCAGAACCCTTGATGGGCCCCACCGGGAGCGGTTGCCGCGTGCCGCATAGAGTGGCTCACACGTGGCACCCGCCCCCCTTAATATCAATTTTATTTTTAGTAAGATCGGACTTGGTAATTCAACAAGCCATCCTGGTGGCCCCCACCCCGTTACCCTCCCTCCTCCTCCTCCCTCCCTCTATAAATCTATACTCTGCTGCTCATGTGGTTGGAACCTACAACACCAGAGACTTGGGGGCGGCGCTGCATCCCTCCATCCCTCTCCTTCTGCCTCTCTTCTGCTTTCGGTGCCTGCTCTCCCCGCCACTCTTACCCCACGCCTCCTCCTCTCACCTTCTCCGTTCTGCCTTTTCCTCTTCGTCCTTGTGAATACGAATAAGCATTCCTGCTTGTCTCTGAAGCGCGGACTCCGGATCCTTACCTGTTTCTCAACCAACAAACCCAGATCTGCTGTTTTTCAACTGCAAAACAACCATACACATGCATATGTAATCCCACTCTTAATTCTATAAATCCATCTCGGCGGTCAAATTCCCAACCTTTCTCAGTTTTATTTATCTCGTTCAGCGAGTCGCGTGTTCAATTCCCTTTAAAACACTGATATTTACTCGCTTTGAATATATAATCAGCATCTAATAATCAATACAAGGAATTTCCGAATTTTATTAAACGATGTCCAGTTCCCTTTCATTTATGCAACTTCCGGCTCGCTCTTCTTGTGCTCTTCCCTCCATCAACAACCCTCAACTCAATGTACGCCCTTCAAATAAACTCGGAGTCAGAGTCATGCGATACTCCGGTTCGAGGAGATCGCTATGCTTGGTTGAGAAGAACATTTTTGGAAGCCGACTGCGCCCTTGCAGAGCGCCGGGATCGGAGAAGCTACACGTATGGAAGTTAGACGGCCCCGGGCGGTCTCCCAGGCTGAGAGTGGTTGTTCGATCGGCATTGTCGGCGGTGCCAGATAAGCCACTGGGTCTTTATGATCCGGCCCTGGATAAGGATTCTTGTGGGGTCGGATTCGTCGCAGAATTATCGGGCGAGAGCAGTCGCAAAACGGTGAGTGCGGCGGTTTGTTGTGAGGACTAATATTAGTGGAGATTAATGGGTTCTGTGATTTGTGGTCAGGTGACTGATGCTCTGGAGATGTTGGTGCGCATGTCACATCGAGGTGCCTGTGGGTGTGAAGCCAACACTGGAGATGGAGCCGGCATTCTTGTGGCTCTTCCTCACGAGTTTTACAAGAAGGCATGTCTTTTAAATCCTTTCGCGCCTCCCATGTCTGAGATTCATTACGATTTATGAATAGAATTCATCAACGCCTGAAGCACCCTTGTTTCTTGTTTATCGTTTGTCCTTTTTTTTTTTTAAAAAGAAAGTTGGTCGCATTTTCGAACGCTGTTAACTTTATTTTTTAAGTTCTTATCAACCAATCCTTTTATTTAATGCCATTTTGGGCTTATTATTGTTGTTGCTTTTGTTTAATAATAGGTAAATTATTATTGTTGTTGTCCTTTTTGTTTCGCTAAAATATGGATATATTTCTTAGTTCGGTCCTCTGAAGCTAAATTTTGGATCTACAATTTTTAAAGCTGAAATTTAAAAATATATCTAAAAATAAAAGTCTGAACAAATATTGAAACCTTGTAACGCTAGAAGCGTTTTAAAAATATTATCCGTACAATTTGTGTTTATTTCTTGTCCGTTTTACTGTAAGATTTCTTGGAACGTTTTGTGCTGATTATTGTCATCATCCTCGTTAATTTTTTGATCTGATTATCCTTCTCGTTATAATTATTAGAAGAAAGGGTAAAAACTTCTCTCTCCTTCCCGTTGTTCCCGTTTCTATTCGTTTTTTTTTTGGTTCAGAAGTTTTACCCCCTTTTTAAATAAGTTGATATTTGAGCGATGAAATAAAAAAAAAAAAGGGTTGAGAGTTGAGACTGATCCCCATAACAGCATCTTGACAAATTGTGGAAGGTCACAAACATGAAAGGATACGTGAATGTGTTCGAAGAGATTTTTTTTTTAAATCCATACTTTAACTGGCTGTGTATCCCTGCTTTTGCATATAAGTTATACTTTTAATTTTAATCTAGTGGTATTAGCCTCTGTTTCTCAGCTTTTATTTGCTGAAATCGTTAGGGGACTTGGCATTTTTCTGCAGGTTGCTAGGGATGTGGGATTTGAGCTTCCACCACCTGGACAATACGCTGTTGGCATGTTTTTCTTGCCTACATCAGAAAGTCGTAGGGAAGAAGGCAAAAAAATATTTAAAGAGGTAACTCTAATACTTAAGTTCGTTTGCTCTTTACCAATACAAAGGTGCCTAAAATTATATTTTCATCATTCTTATATTGGCACCTCTACTTATAGAGTTTGATCACGGCTTCTGACCTCAACATGATCTATCAAACCACACCAAAGACCAGCCTTTTGCTGAAAGATCTCTTTAATTTTCTCCAGATTTCTATTATCTTCAATTTTTCCCCCACCGTTACGTTATAATTTTGCAATGATCTTGTGGAAGTTGTAAGTGGCTTCATGTAATTGCAAACAAACCTATCAAGGAATACCTTTTTTGACCTTTCTGTTCATCTGATTTAAGCTTGTTTTTTGATGTATTAATATAATGACATTTCTTTGTAACTGTTCTTTGATTGTGTTTAAAGGTTGCAGAATCTCTTGGACACTCTGTTCTTGGTTGGCGTTCTGTGCCCACTGATAACTCAGGATTGGGCAAATCTGCCCTCCAGACAGAACCGGTCATTGAGCAAGTGTTCCTTACGCATAGTCCTCGATCAAAACTTGATCTGGAGAGACAGGTACTGGATGGATCCACGAGCAATAAGACTTCTAGGTTGTGTTGCACTGAAGCATATGAAATTGTTGAACTAGAAACTCTTGTCTATTGCTAAAATGTAAAATATGAGCAAAACCAAGTATTTCTAATTAATGAATTACTTGGGAAATCTTGTCATGGCTGAATTCTTTCCTTAAGAATTTTGCTTATCCTGCATATTATGGACTTCATTCTTGCAGATGTACATATTAAGAAAGGTCTCTATGGCAGCCATTGAATCTGCATTAAAACTCCGACTTGATGGCATTGCAGATTTCTATATCTGTTCACTTTCATCAAGGTGCGTTTTCAAAAGGAAACAGCATCTGTTTGAGAAGGAAATTATGGTTAGTGTTTGGAAATTCATTGGCCAATGCCACCTTATTATCCAATTTTGCAGGACTGTTGTTTACAAGGGTCAGTTGACTCCTGCGCAATTGAGGGATTACTATTTTGCAGACCTTGGTGATGAAAGGTTTACGAGCTACATGGCCCTGGTAAATATTTTAACCATTAACTTGTCTTCTTTCTCCACTAACTCTATACTCCAACAAACAGCATGGGAACAACCAGTAACTGAAGAGATGCAAGGTTGAGGAATGACTTCTGAGGCATTGAGGTTTGAATGATCTCTTAAGTTCTTCCACTCCCTTGATTACTGTTTGAATTTGGATGCTGGATTGGATGCAATGGGTGAGTTGGTAAGAAAGTTCATTATCAAGATAATCAATTTCTGCCCGTGCTTTCTGTGGTTACTTGGTCTGAAGGACAATTTCATTCAAGTAATGGAGGGAAAATTGTTTTGGTAAAAATTGACCCAATATTTCCAGAGATATCTACTGGCACTTTAGCATATGCTTATGCTGAAGTGATTCAGGCATTATCTTTTTAAGCATTGGTTTACATTGAGTGGTAAGAGTTGATCCTATGGACTGACAATTTGGTGTTACAAACATTCATGCAGATCCACTCACGATTTTCTACAAACACATTTCCAAGCTGGGACCGTGCTCAGCCTATGCGTGTGTTGGGCCACAATGGAGAAATCAACACACTCAGAGGCAATGTTAACTGGTATGCCCTAGAGGTGCAATGATAAACAAGATTTTATCGTGCTTAGCACCTATAAGAGTGAATGATAAATTGCAGTGCCAATTTTAAGTGGATGCATGAGCATGTGATTTCCTGGTGCCTGGTGTGAGTTAATTAAAATGGATGTAAAAGCATGGAGTGAATGTCACTGATTGCATTGTAACTGAACTCAGATACATCAGCTAATGCTTTGCATTTTGTAGGATGAAGGCACGTGAGGGTCTACTCAAGTGCAAGGAACTTGGTTTGTCGGAGAGTGAGTTGAAGAACCTTTTGCCCATTGTGGATGCAAATTCATCTGATTCAGGTGATTTTTTTTTTAAATCATATTCTTGTTTCCTCAATAGAATGTGTCAATATATTGAATTTCTGAGTTGAGTTTCATTTGCTAGCTTCTTCTTTTTTGAAGTTGTTTGAAAGCCAAAATGTAATTGATTTTCTGCCCATCTCTTGTATTTTAATTATTATATGTACGTTTGTTTTTACTTCAGGAGCATTTGATGGTGTTCTTGAATTTTTGGTTCACTCGGGAAGAAGTCTTCCTGAAGCTGTCATGATGATGATTCCTGAAGCATGGCAAAATGACAAAAATATGGACCCTGAGCGTAAAGCGTTTTATGAATACTTCTCGGCTCTCATGGAGCCATGGGATGGACCTGCTCTTATCTCATGTAAATTCATTAGAACTCTTGAGAATCATCTTTCTGTTTTTCTTGCATAACATGTATTATGGGTAATGATCATGTGGTTTATATTAATCCAACATCACTGCAGTTACCGATGGTCACTATCTTGGAGCTACTTTGGATAGGAATGGACTGCGACCTGGCCGTTTCTATGTCACCCATAGTGGAAGAGTCATAATGGCAAGTGAAGTTGGCGTTGTAGACATTCCTCCTGAAGATGTGTGTAGGAAAGGACGACTTAACCCTGGCATGATGCTTCTGGTTGATTTTGAGAAGCATATCGTTGTAAATGATGATGCCTTGAAGGAACAATATTCATTGGCAAGGCCATATGGAGAGTGGCTCAAGACGCAGAAGATTGAACTCAAAAACATAGTTGACTCTGTACATGAATCCCAAAGAGTAGCGCCAGCCATAGTAGGAGTGGTGCCTGTAAGTATAAGATGATAGTCCATGTGAAATAATGATGATTTTCTTTTAGCAATACCTTATTGTTGCTTCTTCCATAATTACAGGCATCCAATGATGACGTGAACATGGAAAGTATGGGAATTCATGGTCTATTAGCTCCACTGAAAGCATTTGGGTGAGTGATAGTTCTTTTGAATATGCTATTCAATTTAAGCATAGTACTTGCAAAGAAACTGTTTCTTATATTCTGCTCCATTGTTGCAGTTATACAGTTGAATCCTTGGAAATGTTATTGCTTCCCATGGCAAAAGATGGTGTTGAAGCTCTTGGATCAATGGGGAATGATACCCCATTAGCTGTTATGTCTAACAGAGAGAAGCTGACCTTTGAATACTTCAAGCAACTGTTTGCTCAAGTGACAAACCCACCAATCGATCCTATCCGTGAGAAAGTAGTCACTTCTATGGAATGTATGATTGGCCCAGAAGGTGATTTGACAGAAACTTCAGAGGAACAATGCCACCGTCTTTCACTTAAAGGCCCCCTTTTATCCATTGAAGAAATGGAAGCCATTAAAAAGATGAATTATAGGGGTTGGCAAAGCAAAGTTATAGACATAACTTACTCTAAAGACCGTGGCGATAGAGGATTGAAGGAAGCCTTGGACAGGATTTGTGAAGAAGCACATGATGCAATTACTGAGGGATATACAGCACTTGTGCTGTCTGATAGAGGTACTGTACTATTATGTTATATTTGTATCACAAAAAGATACAATATATAATGTACTTCCATATATTTTAATGGTTTTTCATTTATTTTGTAGCATTCTCAAGGAAGCGTGTTGCTGTGAGCTCTCTTCTGGCTGTTGGTGCTGTCCACCAACACCTAGTTAAAACACTTGAACGCACTAGAGTTGCTTTAATAGTTGAATCTGCTGAGCCACGTGAAGTGCATCATTTCTGTACCCTTGTTGGCTTTGGTGCTGATGCTATTTGCCCATACTTGGCCTTGGAGGCAATCTGGCGACTGCAAGTTGATGGAAAGATCCCACCAAAAGCAAATGGTGAATTCCACTCAAAAGGTGAGCTGGTCAAGAAGTACTTCAAAGCTAGCAACTATGGAATGATGAAGGTTCTTGCTAAGATGGGAATATCTACTTTGGCCTCTTACAAAGGTGCTCAGATCTTTGAAGCTCTAGGTCTTTCATCAGAAGTAGTTGAAAAATGCTTTGATGGTACTCCTAGTCGAGTTGAGGGTGCTACATTTGAGATGCTTGCTCAAGATGCTCTTCAACTTCATGAGTTGGCGTTCCCTTCTCGTGTTTTCTCTCCAGGAAGTGCAGAAGCTCTTGCACTGCCAAATCCTGGGGATTATCATTGGAGAAAAGGTGGTGAACTTCACCTGAACGATCCGCTTGCTATAGCAAAACTCCAAGAGGCTGCCAGAACTAACAGCAAAGATGCATATAAACAATATTCTAAGCTCATTCATGAACTAAATAAGGCTTGTAATTTGCGTGGTCTGCTAAAATTCAAAGAGTCAGCAGTGAAGATTCCTCTTGATGAAGTGGAGCCAGCTAGCGAGATAGTTAAACGATTCTGCACTGGTGCCATGAGTTATGGGTCAATATCATTGGAGGCACACTCAACACTAGCTATGGCTATGAATAAGATTGGAGGAAAATCCAACACAGGTTTGTCAAACTCCTAAATCTGACGTTAACTTTTACTCCTTTTAGATGAGAAAATGAATATTCTATAAAGTCAACGCATCTTCAAGTGCTATACAAATGTTGATGGGATATGCTCTGCTTCATTATTTTTACTTGAAGATTTCATTAGGCTTATTTTTCCCTTTTACTTCTTCTTGAGACATGGAATTCTTAATTTCTGAATCGAATTATTTATTTAAATATTTAATATTTAATTCATTAAAATTTTGCCATAGGTGAGGGAGGTGAGCAACCATCTCGCATGGAGCCTCTTCCTGATGGCTCAATGAATCCAAAAAGGAGTGCCATTAAGCAAGTTGCAAGTGGAAGATTTGGAGTTACAAGTTACTACCTTACAAATGCTGATGAACTGCAAATAAAGATGGCCCAGGTAATCATTAAAGTTTACACATTTGAAATGAGGTACTGGTTGCTTGCATCCACACTCCTGTTAAGGATTTTTGTGTATAAATATATATATTAATGACAGATCATGCTCTGACTATGCCACGTGTCTTCAATTGAAACTTAAATTTGGCCATGGTTAGGTTACATTTATTTATTATTATTATTATTATTTTTACAAATTGCAGTTTGGTAATATTGTAACCTATGAGTTGTCTTTCCTCAGGGAGCAAAGCCAGGTGAGGGAGGTGAACTTCCTGGACACAAAGTTGTAGGAGAGATTGCTGTCACCAGGAACTCAACTGCTGGGGTGGGACTTATCAGTCCTCCACCCCATCATGATATTTACTCCATTGAAGACCTTGCACAGTTGATTCATGATCTAAAGGTCTGCCCATTTATAGTTATAACTCTTTTTGGATTTTTTTGCTTAAATTTTGATAAATGAAGTTTTCTACTTGCTAAATCTCTCTCTTTGTTGATTTGTAGAATGCCAACCCCGCTGCCAGAATAAGTGTGAAGTTAGTATCTGAAGTTGGAGTGGGCATTGTTGCCAGTGGAGTTGTTAAAGGGCATGCTGATCATGTCTTGATCTCAGGTCATGACGGAGGCACAGGAGCATCTAGATGGACTGGCATAAAAAATGCTGGTCTCCCTTGGGAGCTTGGCTTGGCTGAAACCCACCAAACTTTGGTTGCAAATGACTTGCGTGGTCGCACAACTCTCCAGACAGATGGACAGCTCAAAACTGGTAGAGATGTTGCCATTGCTGCACTGCTTGGTGCTGAAGAGTTTGGTTTCAGCACCGCTCCACTCATTACTCTTGGTTGCATCATGATGCGGAAGTGCCACAAGAACACTTGTCCTGTTGGCATTGCCACTCAAGATCCAGTGCTTAGAGAGAAGTTTGGTGGAGAACCCGAGCATGTTATCAACTTTTTCTTCATGGTGGCAGAAGAGATGAGAGAAATCATGTCTCAGCTTGGATTTCATACTGTAAATGAGATGGTTGGTCGTTCAGATATGCTTGAAGTTGACAAAGAAGTAGCTAAAAGCAATGAGAAGATGGAGAACATTGATCTCTCACTGTTGCTTAGACCTGCAGCTGAATTACGGCCAGAAGCTGCTCAATATTGTGTTCAAAAACAAGATCACAGTTTGGACATGGCCTTGGACAATGAGCTAATAAGCCTGTCTAGTGCTGCTTTGGAAAAGGGTCTTCCTGTGTACATTGAAACTCCAATCTGTAATGTAAATCGTGCTGTGGGAACCATGCTTAGCCATCAGGTGACTAAACGGTACCACTTGGCTGGTCTTCCAACTGATACCATTCATATTAAATTTGCTGGAAGTGCAGGCCAGAGTTTTGGCGCATTCCTTTGTCCTGGTGTCACTTTGGAACTTGAAGGTGATAGCAATGACTATGTCGGTAAAGGATTATCTGGTGGAAAGATTGTGGTATACCCTCCCAAGGGAAGCAACTTTGATCCCAAGGAGAATATCGTAATTGGCAATGTGGCATTGTATGGTGCAACAAGTGGTGAGGCTTATTTCAATGGGATGGCAGCAGAGAGATTTTGTGTACGTAATTCTGGGGCAAAGGCTGTTGTGGAAGGTGTTGGTGATCATGGATGTGAATACATGACTGGTGGAACTGTCGTTGTACTTGGGAAAACTGGTAGAAATTTCGCGGCAGGAATGAGTGGTGGTATTGCTTATGTGCTAGATTCTGAAGAAAAATTCCGCTCTCGATGCAACCTTGAGCTTGTAGATCTAGACAAGGTTGAAGAGGAGGATATTATGACTCTTAGAATGATGATACAGCAACATCAGCGCCACACAAATAGTACACTTGCCAAAGGAGTGCTTGACAACTTTGAGAATCTTGTTCCTAAATTTATCAAAGTGTTCCCCAAGGAGTATAAACGTGCACTTGCAAAAATGAAGGCTGAGGCAGCCTCCAAAGAGGCAGTGGAGGCTGTCGCCAAAGGTGCAGAAGATCAAGATGAAGCACAACCAGTGGAAAAAGATGCTTTTGAAGAACTTAAGAAACTGGCTGCTGCATCTTTGAATGAAAAACCAAGTCAGGTGATTTGAAACATTAGCTACTTCACTCCATTTCTTGCCCTACATGTTTTATAAATGTTAAGTTATTCTATAACAACATTGTGAGTCCTTCAAAGATTGGTACATAGCTAGCTTGTGCTTGTTGCTCATATATGAAGCTGACTGATTTGGAAGATACCATTATTCTGTAGTACTGCTTTTTTAGTTGGCTGATGCCTTTGAAATTTTTCTGCAGGCTGAGCAGGCTAAAGCACCCAAAAGGCCTCGTAAAGTCGCAGATGCAGTCAAACATAGAGGTTTTGTTGCCTATGAGCGTGAGAGTGTCCAATACCGTGACCCTAATATTCGAGTGAATGACTGGAAAGAAGTCATGGAGGAGGGGAAGCCTGGTCCCCTTTTGAAGACTCAATCAGCTCGTTGCATGGACTGTGGCACTCCTTTCTGTCATCAGGTGTGATTTGCCAATTCTGTGAAATTTTGCATTTAAAATTACAGAGTTCACTTTTTATTTGGGGTTGTGGGTAAACTAAATAACAAATTTATTTGCATGAAACTGCAGGAAAATTCTGGTTGTCCTCTTGGGAATAAAATACCTGAATTTAATGAGTTAGTATACCAGAATAGGTGGCGTGAAGCATTAGATCGCCTTCTTGAGACAAACAACTTTCCAGAGTTTACAGGTCGGGTGTGCCCAGCACCTTGTGAAGGTGCTTGTGTTTTGGGCATCATTGAGGATCCTGTATCTATAAAAAGTATTGAATGTTCCATCATAGACAAAGCTTTTGAGGAGGGGTGGATGGTGCCAAGACCTCCATCTAAGAGAACTGGGTAAGCTATTTTCTTTAGTACACATTCAGATTGTCTTTTTGCATGCTTGTGCTCCTTTTCAGTGTGATGGATATGATGAATACGTGATATTCTGCCATTATACTGTGGAAAGGTGTTGCAAATTGCAATCATCGATGAGCTCAACAACATTGCTTTTTAATATCTATTGATGCAGGAAAAGAGTTGCCATTGTTGGAAGTGGACCGGCAGGTTTGGCCACAGCTGATCAACTAAATAAAATGGGGCATACAGTAACTGTATATGAAAGAGCTGATAGGATTGGAGGGCTTATGATGTATGGGGTCCCCAACATGAAAGCTGACAAGGTGGATATAGTTCAGCGGCGGGTTAACCTTATGGCTGATGAGGGAGTCAACTTTGTGGTGGATGCCAATGTTGGAGTTGATCCATTATTCTCTCTTGATCGGCTTCGAGAAGAAAATGATGCTATTGTGTTAACTGTAGGAGCTACAAAGCCAAGGTGAGACACAACACAGGATTTCCAATTATTTTCCACCAAGCGCAATGTTTTCTATAATTTTTTTCTAGACCAGTTGGAAACCGTTTGCTTATAATTGTTGTTATTTGTCCCTCAGGGATCTTCCCGTACCAGGACGGGATCTGTCAGGAATTCACTTTGCCATGGAATTTCTTCATGCAAACACCAAAAGCTTGCTTGATAGTAATCTGGAGGACAGAAATTATATTTCTGCCAAGGGTAAAAAGGTGGTTGTCATTGGTGGGGGTGACACTGGCACAGATTGCATTGGGACGTCTATTCGTCATGGGTGTAGGAGCGTTGTGAATTTAGAGCTGCTTCCTCAGCCACCACAAACTAGGGCCCCAGGCAACCCTTGGCCACAGGTTAAATCCATTTTTCCTTAAGTCGTAGCTTTTTGCTTTTTTCCCCCCAAGCTTAACTAGTGAATGATTGGTCCTTTCACGTGCCAGTGCTAAAGACTATTTGTTATTTCATTTACTTGAATGGCCGATGATGTTCTTGAGAATATTCCACCTTGTATCATTAATTGCCTTCCTTAGTGTTTCGATTGACTTAGATTAGTGAACATTGACAGTAATTGCAGCTGTTTTCTTACAAGTAATTCAGCCTTTTGCATTTGAAACGGAATGGCATGGTTAGTATTTTGTTTAACCAACTAGTGTTTCTTGAATGCAGTGGCCTCGCATATTCCGTGTAGATTATGGGCACCAGGAAGCTGCTACTAAATTCGGGAAAGATCCAAGATCTTATGAGGTTCTAACCAAGCGTTTTGTGGGGGATGAGAATGGAATCTTGAAAGGACTTGAAGTGGTACGCGTGCGCTGGGAGAAGGATGAAACTGGCAAGTTTCAATTTAAGGAAATTGAGGGTTCTGAGGAGATTATTGAGGCTGACTTAGTTTTTTTAGCCATGGGCTTCCTTGGCCCCGAGTCCGTAAGTATTCGTCATATTTTTAAGCTATAAAAACTCCGACTTCTTGTTACACTTCGAGTCCCACTAATCTGGGTGCTTTGCTTTTTACAGACAATTGCGGACAAGTTGGGGATGGAGAAAGACAACAGGTCAAACTTCAAGGCAGATTATGGCCGCTTCTCAACCAGTGTGAAAGGGGTCTTTGCTGCTGGTGATTGTCGCCGTGGCCAATCCCTTGTGGTATGGGCAATCTCAGAGGGACGACAAGCTGCTACTCAAGTTGACAAGTACCTCCTTGAAGAAGAGAGGGAACACATGGCCGGGAACCAGGAGGAACTTAAGAGGCAGGAAGACCTTGCCAGGAAGCACCTGGACAGCGGTAAACACACAGTAATGACATGAAAAGTTCGCATGATTTTTCATCTCGTATAGTACCAAAGGGAAGTGCACAGTATAATCAATATGTTTCCAAGGGATCTCCCAAGATGGGATCTGGATTTTATTTGGCTTTCCGTAGGCATTCTTTGTTGGTACGCCAAAAGGGCCAGAATAATACGATATTTTGTCTTCGGTGTTGGTAGTTTTTGGGGGTATATAATTTCTGCATATTGAATCTTTGTTTATAGCTTTTATGCAGGCTCTTTGTTGGAAAGGTTAGCTATTTTAGCAGTTGATGTAATGTACAGTTTGCTATTTAGTTATTGAAGTATTGCTTGCATTATTTAGTCCTCTTAGTGAGTGAATAGGTTCTTGAGGGCTCTTGATCTGTAACTTCGTTTTCCGTTTAGCAAATTGCAGGGAATAATTCGGCTGTTTGTATCCTGAAATTTTCAGCTTAAGAAAACCCATAAATGATCATTCATAGGCAGAATCGGGTTGCGCTCGCTATAACCCAGTGCTTTTCTTATATTTTGTTTGAAAAATAGTAAAATATTTTTAATATGTGAAAGTATACGCACATATTAATTGAACAAATATTCTCTGATAAATTCTACTGATCAAAATTGCAGAATATTTTTAGTTGTTTCTTCATAAACATTCTGCAATTTTCGTTTCTTTATTCTTGTTTTGTGTTTACGCTCAGCTGTTCAAGCAATTTAATGTGGTTGCTTACTCCAGCCATCGATGTCAACGTTACTAAATTATGAAATATGGTTAAGTTGGGCACACACACCATCTTCTACTCTAGTTAAGGTGCTTTAACCCGAATAAGGGACATATAATAAAAAGAAAGGAACATCATGATCATTGTGATCGAGACTCGTGCATTTCCGCTCCACAATCTCCCGGGAGGGCGTAGCTGTGGAGGTGAGAAAGGTATGTAATCTATAACTGCAGAATTTTATAAATATGATACACAATTCATTCAGCTCATCCAACTTCACATAGACATGATAGAAAAGAACATAACCAAAAAAAAAAAAAAAGGATGAACGTAACCCGACAGTAGTTTTTTAATTGATCAATGACATAAGAGGACAAGACACACGGCATAAGCATAAAGTTTAAAACCGCATATGATAGTGGCAAATCAAAAGAGTAAATTGGCAAACCGAAAGTCAGTACTCAGTAGTCCTCCACTCCACAACATGAACATTCGCTTCCTCCTCCTCTTCTACATTCTTCCTCCAGCAAGCATAGAAACATGCTCAGACGCCGTTTGTCAGGACGATAACCTGACAGTCCGATTCCCGTTTCGAATCCAACAGAGTCAGCAGCAGCCAAAGTCGTGTGGTTATCCAGGTTTTGATGTATCTTGCAGTAACCAAGGCCAAACACAGCTGAAACTCCCATCCTCTGGGGGAGAATTCAATATCCGAGGAATAGATTATGCAGCACAAGAACTATGGATCAATGATCCCGAGAACTGCCTCCCAAAACGCATTCTCTCCCTCAATCTCACTGGATCTCCATTTAGCGGCGTTTATTATCAAGATTTCTCATTCTTCAACTGTTCCTCGGAGTATCTCAAGTATCGGTATACCCCAATAGCTTGCCTTAGCAATTCCAACTATACTGTTTTTGCCACGTCTTCCAGATCGGTTTTCAGGCACTTGTTGGCAGTTTGTAGTTTCATTGCCACCGTTAGGGTTCCGGTTCAGCAGCCGTTTTACGAGCACGTATCGTCGTCAGACCTGAGCGATGACCTCCGGCTGTCGTGGGATTCGCCGCCGTGTGGGAAGTGCGAGTCCCGTGGTGGGCGGTGTGGGTTCCAGATCAATTCCACTGCTGACATTGCTTGCTCCTACTTTCCTTCCCAAGGTACGTTCTACCCCGCACATCCAAACGCACCTTGTAATTTTCTACTGTTTTCTCTCTCCCGTTTCTGTTATTGCTTTTATAATATTCCGTTGACGTTGCCTTGGCTTTACTATTTGATAACAAAGTCAAATATATCAATCATGAGTGATAAAAATTGCTCAAAAAATCATGAATAACAAAAAATAAAATTGGAAAATTTATGGGGGATATTTTCCCATTTTTTTTAATCAATTACAGAGAAACAATCTTCATTTCAAACTATTGTTTCTATGAGCACTTCATCCCTTCCAAGTTTTTTCGACCCTCGGGGGGGAAAAAAGACATCGCATATGTTAACATGCTTATTACTCAACGGGATTGCAAAGAATATTTCAGATTGGATGGCAGCAATATGTGGAAGATAACGAAGAGAAAACAACACATCTTATTTCAGATTGGACTGCAAAGAATATCTCAGGTTGGGAAAGCTAGCTAGCTGCTAGTATCATGCGGAGCGTTAATTAATTAATTAGCACGAGTAAATAATATTAACTTCGATAGAACGTGGCGCTGGTGGATCGGTTTTTAAATTATTTGCAGTGGTGAGCTGGAAGTGGCGTTCTCTTCTCTGTTTTTTTAATTTTCTATTGTCGGTTTCTTTTAATTCTAATTTGACAATCTCAACACCGACCCATAACGTCAATTATCCTCCACTATGTATTGTCTGCAAAAGTCTTTACTTTTTTAATTTTTTTATTCTAAGGTGAAACTAATCAGTAATTACCTCAGTCAATGCTTTATGCTGGGCTTTTGATTATTGGACCGACTAAATGCATTAGCCAATTTAAGAAGTCTACACGGACAAGTCCGATTTCCAACCTGAAAAATGAAAGTGAAAGCAAAATTTTCATTGAAACCCCTTCAATTGTCTGATGGTAATTGGGGAGGAAAGTTGAAAAGTTTTCAGGTATTCCCTTTCCCTCTTAAATCTTCCAAATTGTTTTTCAACCTAAGTTTTCCAACTGTTCATTTTCTTCTATCGTCCAGCTTTCTCTCCTTTCTTATTCAGCTCTCACGCCTTCTTTCAAAAATGAGCTGTTGATTATATTAAAGATGTGATTTGAAAGGGGTGTGATTTGTTTTAACTAAGTACGTTTGAAGGTTGATAGGAGGCTAAACAAGCTAAAAATATATATAAAAAGACGGAGATCAACACTAATATTAAAGATAAAATATAAACTAGGTTACAATATTAACTGTTTACTTACAAGTCTAAATAACGTGACTTATGTTTTAAATTTCATGAAATTTATGAGGTTCACCTCTTGGAAATAAAAGAGATAAGATTTTCAAAATATAAATTCAAACTATCACTTGCCCCCTTTTGCTTATGGAAAACTATCAAAATGAACTCTAATTGCAAATAAACGCTGGGACAGTTTGCACCCAAAAATTTTAAAATGAGTTGTTTTCGTAGTTTGACCAATGTGTCGAACTATTGATAGCTAGCATAGCATTATTCAAAAACGTTGCACTGAAATGTATACCCCGAAGTGCTGGAATAAATGTTAATCCCCGTGAATGAAACTGTGGTAATGGCGGCAGGGATTTCAAAGGGAGCACGTTATGCCATAGGCATAGGCATTGGAGTGCCGGCTATGTTGGGCCTCATCGGGATGCTGTATTACGTCGGCGAGAGGTGTAGAAGGGTCGAGACATATGTTGGGCCGGAACCGCAGTCCGCAATGGCGTCGGGCCTTGATGGGCCGACGATAGAGTCGTACCCAAAACAAGTGGTGGGAGAGGCGGAGGAAGGGAGGTGCCCAATATGCCTGAGCGAGTACAGGCCCAACGAGACGCTCAAGACCATACCTGCATGCCTCCACTCCTTCCATTCTCACTGCATCGACGCATGGCTTCCCTTGAATGCTTCCTGCCCTCTTTGCAGGAAGATTAGTTCTTGTTGACTGTTGAGCTGGCGTTGAACCTCTACACCCACAAGCTTCCAGTTTCCATGGTTGTACTTCTCCAACAATTGCTGACGAGGTGAGACCTAGTGCAGAGACCACCACGTGTCTCAACTCTACTATCTCATTTTCAAGGGCTGTAAATTGATGTCTCTACCACTCTGCCTGTCAAGGAGTCAAATAGATCTTTCTTGCTGCACTTGACAATTTCAAGCAACCAAACTGCTCTCCTTTTTTCATTAAAAAAAAGAAAAGAGTGAATGAGTGTACATAATTCAACGCACAATAACATTTCCATAAGCAAAAGGTTTTGATAATATGATTATTTTAATTAAAAACAATTAACTAGTTACATTCATTCATGAATCACTTCCAACTTTAAAATTTTAAATCTTGTCGAAACAACCGAAACTGAACTCAAAGGAGATGCTGAGCCAAAGGAATTAGGAGGAATTGTTAGATTGTTTTCATCTCCTTCTTGCATCTGTACCACAATGTTCATGGAAGGGCGATTTATTGGATTCCACTGGATGCCCCAAAGTCCCACAACTGCTAGTTTTTTAATAATGTTATTGTCTCCATCATCCTCAATTTGGACATGCATGTCTCTCGCTTCAAGCAAATTATAAACCCATCCAGGATATAGAATCTGGCAAGTCCCATCAATTGATATATCTATATTTTTTCTTCCTCCAATAACTTCAACATTCCAAAACTATAAATGTCAGATTTGTAACTCACACTTCCAAAGTTTCTTGACAAAACTTCAGGTGCTATGTAGCCCAGAGTTCCTTTGGCTGCAGTAATAGAGACCGTGCTTTGATTTTTTGAACATAATTTGGCTAAACCAAAATCAATAATTTTGGGAATGAAATTGTCATCTAATAACACATTAGACAGATTGATGTCAAAGTGAAGAATACGGTTATCACAACCATAATGTAGATACTCAATCCCTTTAGCTATTCCAAGAACAATGTGTTGTAGTCTCTCCCAACCAAGGAAGTTCTCCTTATCTAGTGGATTTATGTGGTTTTGTAACGAACCATTGGGGAAGAAATTATAAACAAGAGCATGGTGAAATCCATCCGCACAAAAACCAAGCATGCGAGCCACATTGACATGATGGATTTTTGCCATGGTTCCCACTTCGTTGATGAACTCTGTTCCATCTCCCTCCACATTATTGAGTATCTTTACTGCAACTGAAATTTCGTTGGAGAGTTTACCCTTGAACACTGCTCCATGAGCTCCTTCACCTAACTTGTCCTTCAAGTGATTTGTGATTCTATAAATATCAGCATAAGAGAATCTAGTGGGTCTGAATGCCCTGTAATCCTGTAAAAACTTTTCCACTCTCGCTTGATCCTCTCCTTTGATTCTAAAATAGCGGTAGATTTTATAGAATGCAAAGAAAAGCAGCGCCAGAACAGCTGAACCAACAGGCACGCCTGCGCGATGATCATTGATAATTCCTTGCTAGTAAAAAAGTTGTAGAAAAAGAAAATGCTTAAAAGAGAGAAGTGATCTCACCTATAGCAGCGTAGAGTATCTTACTGATAGGTTTGGGAGGGCGGTCATAGCATTGGATAGCATCTTCTGTACCGTTGTTGTTCAACTCACATAATTTGCCTCCGGCTTCGCACTCACTGCAATCAGGTTTATACCACCATAAAGTCCAAACATTTGGGTCTCTGTCCCAAAAGTGTGATGGAATTATGTTAAACATCCTGGTGCAGGATATTAGGCCCGAATCAAGGAGCGTTTCCTCAGAGGCTGCGACGTATGGGCAGGAGAACTCATTTGGAGGACAATTAAAGAAATAGGTGACAAATGAATTTGATTCAAATGGAGACGATCTAAATTGGAAAGGAGAAATTGAAGAATGGTTGAGCTTCAGAAGCTGCCTGGGAAGGCAATTTTCTGTGTCAGATATGGACACATAGTTATAATTGTAATCTATGAGATTAACCCTGAATTGGATTGGAAGTGGAAGTGCAGGAAGCTCAAGCAGCGTGTGATGTTCGTGACAAGTGTTATCAAACCCAGGATAGCCACAAGGATCGGGATCGATATATTTGCGTCGGAAAGGAAACCAATTTGGAGGGCCATGACGTCCACATCGTGATTCTCTGCACTCATCAATACGGCAAAGCCCATGTTGCTAAGTTCCAGCGATATCATCAGCAGCAGCAGCAACCAGCAAGATTTGGGATACCGCATCATCGTTGAACCAGGAAGGAAACTGTGAAATTCAACTTGAGGTGAAGCTTTGATTTGTGGTTTCTAGGAGAGAGGCAACATTAACATCACAATTAGTCTCGGGCTTGACTAATCCCAACCATTTGACAAGTCAACAATGCGAATAGGAGGAATGCATAAGTAGACCCCATACTTCTCCGTTATTATCTGTATTTCTTGACTAGCGGTTGCCATTTGGAAATCACACAAAACGATTCAGTTCCAGCGATATCAGCAGCAACAACCAGAAAGATTTAGGATTCCACATCGTCGGTGAACCAACAGGGGAATTGCGAAATTCAACTTGAGGTTAAGCTCTATTTTGTGGGTTTTAAACAGACTTCCGTGCAATTTGTGTAGGATCCCAATGGCAGAAAGGCAACCTCCAACATTTGACAAGTCAACCATGTGAACAAAAGAAATTAAACATGCATATATACATAATAGCCGCCAACCTTAGTTAATATTCGAATTCCTGACTAGCACACGCGGTTGGAAATATCAGAAATATGGTTCCATCCTCCATGTGGAAACAATGGGAAGGCAAAGTATTGTTCCATTACTCTCCAGGATTTTGGGTGTTGTGGATCTTTATCATCCCCCTTGCCTTGCAAACATGTACTGCGAAGCACCATCAACATTGCGCTCCTTCTTCCTATGGCAAACTCCCCAACATAAGCTACCCATTTCGATTAAAGCAAGACCCGGGCAAGTGTGGCGAGCGCGAATATGAGTTGGATTGTGTCAACAACGTTGCCGTCTTACGTTTGAATTATGCGGAGTACACTGTAGAGGCGATCAACTACAACAATTACACCATCAGACTGGTCGATCCTGGCATTCAAGAGGCTAATTGCTCCTCCATGCCTCGCTGTCTTTTGTTTAATTCCAATTTCAGTGGTTTCTCCTCATCCCAAGGCGAGGAATTTCATTCAGACAATGAACAAGTGGATCCTTATCAACCCGCCCAAGCGAGAAATTACGACGGCTGGGCCTTGATCTTCCGCGATCTATTGCAGCCTATAATTTACCTGAGGTGTGCGGATCCTGTGAGGGACGATGCTTCGTATGTAGATACCGCATCATGCCTTGACGATTCCAATACGTACGCTGTTGTTGGGAACATAGACCTTGCAAGTTGGAGGCCTGGTTGTCGTGTGAAGGCAGTCTCTCCTACTTCCTCGACATGGTCTTCCGTTGCGGACGGCGGTAGTGCTCATCTTAATGTTTCATACAAGGATATTCATAGGCAACTATCCTTCGGATTCGAGCTTTCCTGGATGCATTTTGTTTGTCGTTCTCAATGTGGTTCCAAACCTTGCTACTTCAACTACACCGTCGGAGGCACCCAGTGCCACTTTGAGCACTCACTGCTATTACATCAATGGAGGGGCCCACTCCTGAGGTAAGAAGATTGCTTCATAATCCATTTCTATCCAGTTTTCGTCAATTTCGAAGATCGGCAACCTGATTTTTTTTTTTTTTCTAATTTGTGGATTGTTGCAGGAATTTTCACAAGGATTGCCATTTACACGAAAAGTATATAACCTTGTCTTCTTAATTATTATCCGCTTCTCATATTGGTACCTGATTGCATTTTCTATTTATCTTTGGCCTTCTGCCATTATACTAATTTGATTAGATCCTTTCCTATATTTAGTGTGTCAATATAATGCCCATATAAAATGTTTGTATTGTTTGATACAATTAGTGACATGAACCCACATAACCATGGATAACAATGTCTTATGCATTGTATTCGTTCGCGCCTTTTATCTGGTTAGACCTGTTTTTCTCTTTCTTTATAATAAATTAATAATTTGTTCTTTTAACAGTTCCTCTTTTTCTAGAACTATGAATGATATATCTATTGACAGTTGTGAAATTTTCTTGGCAGCTTCTCTTTCCGGCACTGTAACTGGTATGCCCATTGCCCTTGCCTTTTCTGACCAATATACCCTTTTCCCTCGTAAATTAAAGCAGTCCCTTCCTTTGTCTCCTTACTTCCTCCATATTCTCGTACTTTTCTTTTGGAGTATTGAAATTGTGTATGCATATAGCAATGTAAGTCAGAATTAGAAGATGCGGTCAAGATTCTTTATCTTAACGATGCAGCTTCTTTTGACTGTTTTATTCATACATTCACACAGGATTGGCGTGGTTAATTACATTTCGGCACATACATCTTGACAATGCAAATGCATTTAATAGAGCAATTGCGGTTGGATATTATGGCCTACCATCATTTTTAGCAGCTAGATTTTTGTTTGGGGCTACGCTTCTGATTGCCATATTGATTCATAAATGGAGGAGGAGACATCTTTCGGTTTATGAAAATATTGAGAACTTCCTGCAAGATAAAGAACTTGTGCCTATAAGATACTCCTACAAAGAAATCAAGAAGATGACAAATAATTTCAAGATCAAATTGGGTCAAGGGGGCTTCGGTTCTGTACACAAGGGGAATCTGCGTAGTGGGCCTTACGTAGCCATAAAAATGTTGGGTGCGACCAAAACTAATTGGCAAGAGTTTATCAATGAAGTAGCAACTATTGGAAGAATTCATCACGTGAATGTGGTTCGGCTCATTGGGTATTGTGTTGATGGGTCAAAACGTGCTCTTGTTTATGAATTTATGTCCAATAGCTCTCTGGACAAACATAGTTTCTTAAAGGCAGGAGGCATCACTCTAAACTATGAGAAAATATATGAAATATCTCTTGCAGTAGCCAATGGAATAATGTATCTTCATCAAGGTTGTGATATGCAAATTTTACATTTTGATATCAAACCTCATATTCTTCTTGATGAAAACTTCACTCCTAAAGTTTCAGATTTTGGACTTGCAAAGCTTTATCCTGTGAATGATAGTATGGTTACCTTAACTACTGCAAGAGGAACACTAGGTTACATGGCTCCAGAATTGTTTTATGAGAATATTGGAAGAGTTTCTTATAAATCTGATGTTTACAGTTTTGGCATGCTTTTAATGGAAATGGCAAGTAAGAGGAAGAATTCTAACCCCAATGCAGAGCACTCAAGCCAAGCTTACTTCCCCTTTTGGATTTATGATCAATTTAGCGAGGAGAGAGATATAGAATGGAAGATGCCACAGAGGAGGAAAAGAAGCTGGCAAAGAAGATGTTTATAACTGCACTGTGGTGTATCCAATTGAAGACTCAGGATCGGCCTTCAATGAGCGAGGTGATAAAGATGCTGGAAGGGAAATTAGAAAGTTTAGAGATACCACCGAGGCCTTCCTTTTATCCTGATGAAATTGCTGGCAAAGATGTTGGAGTCAGCACTAGCACAACACTTACAAGTAGCTTTAGTTGTGACACCAGTGACCTTACACCACTGTGTAACTGAGCTGATATTGTACAATATATCTACTGTGGAAGGAAAAGTTGTTTTCATCTTTTTTGTTTTACACCTATATGTATTTCATTCTTGTATATATGTGTGTGTGTGTGTGTGGATATAATATATGTATTTAGGGGTTTAAATGTCAACTCTGTTAAGAAGTCAAATAGTTGGGCTTGATAATTTGAAATGACCAGCTCCAGCTCTCCAAGACTGAACCAAATTGAACTTCTGCTTTTTATTTGTTTATTTATTTGGAAGAGACATACGGAAAGGAGGGTGGAATTGACCATGACCACAGAACTCTTGTAAGAAGCATCAACCTTCAATCAATTAATCTAAATAATTTTTCGGTTAATATTTATTTAACCACCCTAAATATCATGAATGGATCATTTCACGCTGCAGCTTGCGGACTTTGGAGATCAGTTTCTCATATTTAAATTGTTTCTTTTAAATCAACTAATTAGTATTCCACAAGTTCTCTGAGACTCCTTTGACAAGATCGATCATTATTTATTTTTTGTAATGTTGCAATCACGTGTGTAGTTAGTTGAGCCACCCGTGCTATTGCACCAATGTAAGTAACAGTGCACGGCATATCTGCTTTAAAAATGAAAAAACAGAAAAGGAAACAATGAGATATGATATATTTGTATACATTCAGAGAGATGAAATATGTTAGGGAGAAAGAGAAAAGCATAGCAAACAAGACAGTTGGTAATTGGAAAGTGGTTTATAGAATTTACAGTCCTTTTATTTCTTTCTTCAGAATCTGCATTCAATGTTGTTATTGTGCGGGTAATATCATGGTACTCATTACTATGGTTAAATCTAGGCTATCTAAAGTTAATATTAACAGTTCAGAGTTCAGACTTATCAACCCGTATCTCAATGAACTCAAAGATTTACCTTTCCTCATTTGACAAAAATTATGTAGAATCTGATTTCGTGATTAACATGACCGGAGATTTTGGGTTCACACTTATGTCATTTCCATATATCGTTCCAAGTTCTATACTCGAAAGCTTAAAACTTAATATTTTATATTTTAATATTTTTTATTGAAAAAAAAATCATTGCAAAATTAGTGCACGAGACGAAGTGTCTTGCTCGTAGCACATACGTGAGTAGTATCCATGGTATAGATTCTCCTGCCTCATCAATCGCCTGCCTACTGGTACTAGCTAGCGTCACGAAAGGGGAATAAAAAGAGGTATTTATGAGTGCTCATTGCTCAATCTCGTCTGCAGTAAAATCGGGCTCTGCAGGCTTCTGGAGCAACATGGGCGGAAATCTTTCGGCCAACCGTGTTTTCCTGGACCGATTCCGTCGTAAGGCTCGAAGCGCATTGGCAGCAAATCTGGAAGCATATATTGTAGCACCAAGGCTAGGTGAGTTACCACTTGCCGTTGCCAACGCATCTTGCAGCCTGTTCTCTTCTTCCCTCAGAGACTCTTCAAGCTTCTTCTTACTATATCGCCGCCACGCTGCCTGTATGAAACACGCGGCCCATGTCCGCCATTGTTGCGAGTAGAACCTGAAAGTGTGACGAAGCTGCTTACTGTGAAGACGCCTGAACTGAGACGCCACGACCTTCAAGTCGTCGGCTTTGAGAGAAAAGGCTTCAACTTCTACGAGGGTCCGTACGGTCCTGGTTGAGATGGGAAGATTGGATGAGGAATGGGGATCTAATGCCCACGTCAGAAGCTCCTCCCCGCAGAAGTCGCCGCCCTTGAGGAACTCTGAGTTAAAGAAGCCTGTTCTTCCGCCATTGGTTGTCACCGTCAGTAGTTTGCCTCGCATTATGAAGAGCATCTCGTCCACCGGATCTCCTTCCCGAACGATGCAGCTTTCTTCTGTGTAGAGCACTGGCTTCAGACGGTCACCCATTGCATCCAACAGTTGTTCATCCATTTTCTCAAACATTGGCACCTTCAATATAAAACAAAACCCACCAAATGTCAGCCCGAGACTGTAATACACAGATTTCATCTTTTGGCTCCAGTCCAGTAATCTTGCACTCTTCTTTTTAAGCGTCTGATTCTGATTCACCACCTGCAAAGCAGGATTCCTAACTTTGCAGCAAAAAAACTGCATGTTCAATGTCAGCGACTTGCAAGGCCTTTTGAGAGAGGGAAAAAAGGAAGAAGATATTCTAGCATGAATAGGAAATTTAAAACCATTTCATCACATGGATTGCTCTTAAAATTAACCTGAATGAACAACATAAACAATAAAAGTTGGGGCCAAAAGCTGATGTAAAATAACCCCTCTGATAGCGAAGTAATTCAGAAGAAAACAATATTGAAAAGCGGCGGAGAAACATACTCTCGTCAGCAGAGCCAAGCAAAGATGACGCTTAATGTCCCTTCGTAAATCCTTAGGAAGACTACGGATCAAGTTTTCCTCATCAACACCTCTGGTTTCTTGCCATTTGTATTGTTCATATCGTCTGATTCGCTCTCTCAGACTATCAGGGAGCAACCGATGAGACATCCATTGTTCTGCATCTCTTCTTTTGACTCTCATCTCCTCCAATCTTGTAGTTGTTGACTGCAGATATGTCTGTTTCCAAAAAAGTAAAATTTTGTCAAAGACCCTGAAGAGTGAAGACATTATTTTCTCGACAGTGACAGAGTGGCATGGGCGTTATGACATACAGTTGCTCATGTTTGCATGGGGAAATTTAACACTTAAACATCCCCCCCTGCTTAAAGGAAAGTTAAGCTTTATCTCTAATCCCTCGAAATAGGAAGTGTCCACATCTGTGAATCAACGTGTAACTGAAGCATATATGTGTCTCAATCATTTAATCGACCAGAATCATATCAGGGGAATCTAATATAAATCTAATTAAAATGAGAAGTGACAGAAAATATCTATCACAATTAAGAACAAAGCGTATAGAAATAAAGACTCAACACGCATGTGTTATATTCAAAGGCCCCTAAATCTCTTACTGTATTTATCAGTGGACATTTGGTCTGATAACCATTTTTGTCCTAGAATTTACCAACTCGACTTTAGATGTAGAGATGGGAACAAGAAACTCCTCCAGCAGTTCATCCGCTACCCAAAAGTATACTTTTTTTTTTCTTGAATGCACTGAAGGTATACACAAGGGATCAGGAATGTAAGGGCCCATTTGTTTCTGGTTTAGAAAACAAAAAATTTAAAAAACTCATTTGTATAAATGTTTTGGATTTAATTGTTTTTAAAATTATTCTCATTTTTTATTTTTAAAAACAAAAAATAGAAACATTTCAAAGTTGCTTTCATTTTTTAAAAAAATACATTACATTTGATTTGATTATTGAAAACTATTGTTAGTTTGACCAATTATTATTATAAGCCATCGCTATTTGCCACCGATGCCATTTATTATCAATTGATTTTTTAATTCTAAAACTATTTTTAAATTAATATGATCAAACATTTTCATTTTATTTTGTTTTGAAAAATAATTCTAAAAACAGTTTTACAAAATAGATTTTAGAAATAAAAAAAGGAGAACACAACCAAACAGGCTCTAAATCTCACTATGATTGTAAATGCCCTGGTAGAGATAGCATATTTACATCTAAAATTGCCTATTATTCCACAAGAAAGTCCCAGATTTGGTCCGGTGACAGTAATAGTGCTTCTACCATTTAAGTCATTGAAATCCAGATCAACGGTTCAGATGAACTCACTTATTTATTAATTTCAAGTAAGATATAAATTTATAACCATTGATCTAGATTTTAACAACTCAGATAGTATAGGCACTAGGTGTCTATACTAAATATAGTCATCGAATCCAAATTTAGAAAGTCTTTGACAAGAAAATCTTCTCACGGAGTAAAACTACAAATTTGAAACAAGCCACAAGGGTAAAAGCGGTGCTAATATTGAATATATTCTAATTCTAATTTTAACCATTAGACTCCATAGATAAAAGATAATAGGGAGATATTTGGTACCAACCTGCATATTTCCGATAAGAAATGAAAATAATACCAAACCAGAGATGGAGATGAAAACAGCAAAGATGATCTCCCAAACATAAGTACTTGTTGCCAGGTTCTGACCAAGAGAACTGCAACAAGAAAGATCCAAGTTCCGAGTAAAAGGGAGAGGAAACAATTTTAGGGTGTCAGAAGAAATCTTCTAAATCAAAAGGCATAATATTTTAAATGATATGATCTTCCTTATTTACCATTCCCCATTAAAACCCTGATATTTTCTTTTTTTCGCACAAAAAAGAGCCAAACCCTGAGTGTTAGAGCCACAGAATAATACCAATTGAACAATATGATTTGTCCATTTTATTTTATCCCCGAAAGAACCTGCCAGCTCTCGTAAAGAACTTCATAAACAATTTCAAAGAATCCAAGTGCAGCTACCAGTGTTATAACCTTACATCATAATATATTATTAATTCATAATCTAAAACAATTTATTCGTGTAATGGGGAAATATCTATGAAACACACCTCAAATTTCTAAGCCCCCACCAAAAACAGTAAAGAAACTTCTGTGGGAAATCTCCTGACTCCACTATACCAGACTGAAGTGCATCAAGGAATATTCCAAAATTAAAAAGTGTAGTATTTGCCTCTTGTATCGGGCAAGAATCGTTCAAGTAGTTTACAATGTCCCTTGACCCTGGAGAACCACAATACAGAGCTGACTTGTGACATGTAGCATTTCTACGGCAGGCTCGTTGCCAGTAAGTGGTTTCTCGTTCTATAGAAAACAAGTACCAAAAGGCACCAAAAACCTACATGCAACAAATAAGTTGGCAATCAGAAAAATAACGGTTGAGAACATTTTGCCTTTTCAATTATTATCGTTATTACAACAAACGAATAAAATTCTTTTGATTGACCTTGTAATCTTAACATAGCACATCTAAATAAGTAACATTAGGTATTTCCAAAATAATATTGGGTAATCATCATGAATGTGGCCTTCAACTAACAGCTAATAATAACTACTTGATATGGTGAAGTGCAGGAAAAAAATTTCAAGTGGTATTATTTAAAGGCTTTGACTTCAAGATTCCAAGCATAAAACTTCGCAACACTAATTCTTAAAAGCATTTGAATTTAAAATTAACATTAAACTTTTGAAAGTACAGCCACATCAATCATATCCATAATATATCAGTGCATATATATATACATGCACGAAATAAAAAGATAATTGTTCATGGATTTAGCGTATATACACATCCAAGGAGTCTCATGTTCCAATCCATTGAAATAATCACGCTTCCCATTCAAGAATCAATCATCCCCTGACTTACGCAAAGAATCATATTTTGCCCCTAGAGCTTCTAACTCTGGCATTTTTCACTTGACAATTGAAAGGCATGTCCTACATTTGCCTCCTTAAAAATTGACACACACACACACACACACACACAAATTTTGAAACACCACAAAATCCAATAGGAACAAGACATCTTACCAAGATTAATTTTTAGTTGATATTCTGGAATTGGCATCTCTGGACGGTAATGCAGATTGCATATGAAACGCAAGCAATGATTATAATTTATAACGTAACCACATGTGAACGCATCATCACCACACAATCATTATATGCACTAACAGGATGTGCTCCTTTAATTCAGTGACTATACAAAGCCCCCCTTGGTTACAGAAAGAATTAAATTGTCACACTTGCAAACAAGCAAACTTAAAAAAATCTTATGGGTTAAAAGAGAGAACCAATAAACCTTGAAATGGAAATGATAAAGAAAACATGCAGTAGAAATTAATGCTAGATTTCTAATGAATCACAGAGAAAACTTACATGACTCACAAGCATGTAAAGAAAAAGATTGAATGCTGCTCCAGCCCAAGCAGTTTCAGTGAGAATGCCAGAGGTCCTTGTGATTTCTTTATATAAAGGAACAACACGTAAAAGCCTTGGTACATATTGGAAGAAAACAACAAATTTTAGAAAGTTCTTTGTGTTCAGCGATTTAAAGCCTCCTGTTAACCTTGGAATGACAATCAAAATCACCACCTAGCAATATTTGAGTAAGGTTTTAGTCAGTCAATAAGCTTTCAAGAGCCATCCATGCAGCCAAAAAAAAAAAAGTGAAGCCAGTTAAATCAACTGTTGATTTCAAAGGCCCATGAAACAGAAGACTTTGACATTTTCCAATTCAGAGGGTTGAACTTATCTTCCCCAATTTCATTATATGTGAATTGCATTAGTAAATTAATGGCAGCAAAACGACTGAGATGCCACTAACAAGACAAACACAGGCATATATAGATGGATATAGAGAGATAGAAATATATATATATATATATATATCTAGAGAGAGAGAGAGAGAGAGAGATGAATGCTGAGTCACTTGTAAGGTTAAAGGGAATTAAAGAAGATAAAAGTCAAAACAATGATACAGCAAAAATTAAATATGATTTTCGTTACCTGTGGGAAGGGAAGAACAGCAAGAATGTCAATGAAAAAGTATGAGGACAGATACCTCTTCGCTATGGCCCATGCATCTTCAACCAAAACACCTCTTCCAAACACTCGAGAAGAGGGAGCAATAAATCCAGTACGAAATTGGAAAATTATGTGGATTATATAAAAAATATCACAGAAAGATCTTAGAACAGTAGCTGTTATCTCCATCTTGTGGTCCAGTGAAAGGCATTTCTTCTCACCATCAACAACAGGGACATAAAAGAACAAAGGATCTAGTGACACAGCAATAAGACATGATAATACAAATATCTTGTTCCACTTTTGAAGGAATGAGCCCTGTGGATCAAGGATTTTATTTCTAGAACTAAAACTTCTAGCGACCACACTATTATAAGGAAAAGATTTGAATGAATTTATAAATCTCTTAATTCTCTCAGAACCAGATTTGAAGCCTCTTTGAAATTTCATAGAAACTGACTTTAGAGAAGATGAGATTCTCCCTGGGTGGCTTGTGCTACTTGCAATGGAATATTGGTTCTCACCGTTCCAATTCCAATCCTGAAACCTGTATATATTATATAAATTAACATAAAATCAGTCCATGAATCTGATCACAGAATGATAAGTCCGAATATAACTCCAATAATCAGTGAAACATGTAATTGCCAAATAAAGCATCAAGCTTTGCAATTTACTGGTGTTAACAACTAGGAAAGTTCAAATCTGATGCGCAAGAGTGGTGGCTTAGAGGCGGCTGACAACACAAGGCTACAAAAGCAGTCTCTAGGGAAAGTGGCTGTATATCTACCAAATGTAAGAGGCAAATAGGGACAACTGAAAATCAATGATATAACAAGACGTATGTCTCAGTAGTCAAAAGAAGATATATTTTTCACCAATTAGATGACCAGTTCCCTCCTAATTTCTCAAAGGTACTTTCAAAGTCCAGAAGTAAAAAAATCATTATACTTTTTTTCAGTTTACTCCCTTCTAATCACAGAGAAAAATGTTTCTAAAATTCCATAGGGAGCACCGTGACACCGCTTAAAGTAGATTAGGGCATGTACCCATTGACTAACCTGACTGACTTCTCCTGCTGAATATTCATTACTGTAGCCCAGTATGGAGACAGTCAATTAAGAGAAGGATGGACGTTCTTGCTAAACTCACTCAATCTGAAGAGCTTCATCATGCACCAGAGATTCTCCCAGCAAAAATATGAGAAGGGCATACTATGTTAGAAAACCCATTTCTGAAATTAGGTTAAACTCCTTCATGACAATATCCATCCAATAGAGTAAGAGTGTAAAACAAGAGGACCAACGATATGTTGTTGCGGTCGATATAAGTAACCATACTTTAGTCCCAAAATCGTAAAATGAATTAGAACTTGTGACAATGGTTAACGTAATTGCTACGAATATAACTTTCAATGGGTTTATACTCGCGACTAAATGTCCGACTTGGGGAAAAAAGGTATATAAACTCTAACAGTCAATAACTGAATTGTAAACATTCATTCATTAATCATCAATAACTTCCAAATTTTGTATCAACAAAATAAAAGTTTGAGAAAAAGAACCGCTAGCAAAATAGAAAGTGACAAGAAAATAAATTCATCTTCAAGTTGCTGGATTGGTAATAGAACGGCTAAACCAGGACTAGAACTAGAGGGGAAGAAGAAGAAGAAAAGACGTTCAAATTCAAACTCAAAAACTGATTGTGATCAGAGACAGGGGAGAAGGATACCCAGGAAAAACTCCAGAAGCTGAGGAAGCAAATTAGCAAAGCCAGAAATTTGAAGCCTTCAAAGTTCAAACACTAGTTACAGAGAGGACGAGGAGAGAAGAGGAGGAAGTATCGCGGAAATCACAAGAACAGTGACAACTAACCAGTCGTTTCGCTCCTTAAATTGATAAGAGAAAAAAAAAATGTCGACAGTGTGAGAGGGAGGAAAGGAGGGAGGAACGACGACTTTATTCGATGATGGATGAGGCAAGAATTTCTTGGCTGTGTGGGGCCCCAATGTTCAGATATGCGTCTTTGTCTACGGTCGTTTTTGTCCGGTCAAGTCTGTTGCTCTTGACGGGTAAACGCGCCCCACCCACCGGTGCAGCATATTGCCTCCAGTATCTCGTACTGGAATTAATATTAGTAATAATAATAATGATCATGATCATGATATTGGCATTAATAATTTTAAAAAATAATAATATTTTTAATATATTTTTAATTAAAATCAATCTATTTTAATTATTTTTAATTAGTATTTTTATAATATCTTTATAAAATTAATAAAAATATTTATAAAAATTAAAAATTTAATATTATTGACTTTTTAAAAACGGTCTTACATTTTAGACAAATATTTGCCAATAAAAAATGTCCTATAGTTTGGATAAGATGGACTAATTTCTTTTTCAATATTATTAATTGTAAATTGTATTTATTTTCAGTTTAATTTTAAATTATTTTTCAAATTTTTTGTTGTTATTTTTAATAGGAAAAATTAATCATTTTGCCCTTGTAGTTTTTACCGAGTTGTAACTTAATCCTTCAATTTTGACTCATTATAACTCAATTCATGATGTTTTGGTTTGATTATAAATTAGTTCATGAACTTTTAACTTCTTAAATATCAGTCCTTATATTTTAAAAAATAAAATTATAAAGATTAAGAATATTTAAAATATTCTTAATCTTTATAATTTTATTTTTTAAAATATAAGGACCAATATTTAAGAGATTGAAACTTTAGAGACTAAATTGCAAGAGATAAACTTTAGGAACTGATTTATAATTTAAAATTTTAAAAATTGAGTTACAATAAGTCAAAATGCAAGAATTGAGTTACAATTAAGTCAAAATTATAAGGGTCAAATGATTAATTTTTTTCACTTTAATATCAATATTATTTATAAATATATCTTTATGATATTTACTTAACCAAACGAACGACAATATTGGTAAAAAAATCTAAATTAATAATAGTAAGCGATGCTAGAATAGTGCATTTAATTAATAATGCATGATATTTTGATATTTTATATGTGTATAATGATATTATTAGGGAAAATTAATCTTTTAATTTTTTAACTTTTAATTCACTTGTAACTCAATCCTTTAACTATGACTCGCTTATAAGTCAGTCCCTCAACTTTTGAATCACTTACAAATTAGTCCCTTAATTTTTGTTAATTTTTTACATATTAGCTTATGTCTCACATCAATGAGTAAGAGGAGGGTATTTTAGAATAATATATGGACATTTTTTTATTCCTCTTATTTGGTAAGAAATTTTTTAAAAAAATTAAAACATAAGGACTAAATTATAGGTGAATCAAAAGTTGAGGGATTGAATAGCAGCGAATTATAGTTGAAAGACTGAGATACAAGTAAGTTAAAAATTGAAGAATTAAAAAATTAATTTTTTTCATACTATTATTATTTTTGTAACCGCGAAAATGAATAATAGTGAGTCAGACTCATAGATTAGTCACGGGGTGAATCTTAAATAATTAAGTTAACTGTGATTATAAAAGACAATTTGACCGAAGAGAAATTTTTCGCAATGCAATCCGGGATTTAGTGGCTCCTTCCAAGACAATCACTATTCATTAATAGTGGCAGTAATTTCTTGCCGAGAAGTCAACGTCGGTGTTTGGGCCCGTTTGGATTTCAATTTGAAAAAATTGATTATAGAAAAAATTGATTATCAGAACGTGGTGGTGTTTGGATAAATTTTTAAAAATTGATTTTGATAAAATTAAAGGTGTTTGGATAATTTTTTCAGAATCAATTTTGAATGAATAAATTACAATAAAGGACATTTATTTTTATAATGTAATAATTTTTTATCAATTTTTTTAATGTAATATTGATAAAATGAATCCATGTAAAAATATAAATCAATGTATCTAACTTAAAGTAAATTTAATAAAAGAGACAAATACAAATCTTAAATATTAAACATCTAGTTTACAACAACTAATGACTTGGGAGATAATAAACTATCTGATCTCTAATAACATCACGAAGATGAGCCATATCTGATGAGGATGCTGTAGATGAAGGCAAGGATGAATAGTCATCAACATGATCATTATCTTCTTGCTCTATGTGGTCTTCTGTTTCATGACGCATAAATTCATAATCAGAATCAGACTGTTTTCTAATGAAATTATGTATTGCCATTGTTGCAACAACAATTTGAACTTGTATATCATAATCATAGCTAGGCATATGTCGTAAAATTGCAAATCTATTCTTCCAAACCCCAAAAGTTCTTTCTATGATGCACCTTAAACTTGAATGATAATAATTGAAGACCTCATTATTATTTGCAAATGAAGATGACCTCCTAAAATCAGAAAGATGATAGCGCTCACGTCTATAAGGTCCAACATATCCATTTGGGTTTGGATAGCCAGCATCCACCAAATAATATTTACCTTATAAAAAAACAAGATTAATTGACATGTTTGTAATTTTAAGTCTAAGATAACTAAATTTTTTTAAAAAATAAATATACCTAAAGGTGGATGTAGGAAGTTCATTGAAGGAGTTGTGAGAGCATGTTGAAATATGCGAGAGTCATGTGCAGTACCCTCCCATCCAGCCAAGACAAATGTGAAACACATGTCCCAATCACAAACCGCCATTATGTTTTGTGTTGGAATTCCTTTTCTTCCAATATATTTTTGTTGTTCACTAACACTGACCACACATGGAATATGTGTACCATCAATTGCTCCAATTGCATTTTTAAAAAAAGGCCAATATCGTTTATCATTTTGCAATTTTGTTGATATATGACGAAATGTTCGATCTTGTGGCTTGATACATTCCATTGCAAGCATATTACAAGCTGATAAAACATCATGAAAGTGCCTGCTAATAGTTTCTCCTGAGTGTTGAAACCTTTCTTGTGCCATCCTATTTCCTAACCCATGTGCAAGCGTATTTAAAAATATTGCAACCATTTCTTGGACCCCCATTCGCCTAGTTTCTTTCAATCCACACCTTACCATTTCAATACATAGTTGATCAAACACTTGTTTTTCCATTCTAAACATTTCATAGCAACGAATTGGATGCCCTTCTAAAATCTCATTAACCCAACATTGACCTGTGTACTCACTATTTCTTCGAGGCTCCTTGCACAAATGTTTTACTGCATATAAACCAACTATGGCACTAATTTTTTGAGCTCTTTTTAATCGTTGTTTGTATGACTCTGCCATAGTTCTTTGTACCTGTAGTCAAATACATATTTACATGTACACTTTATCAATAATACTGTTCATAAAGTCGAATAAGTGATAAGCAACAGTAAATGCATAATCATTTATAAAATCATCATAATCATCCATGAAGTCAAATATCATATAGTCAACAAAAAGCTTTACAATACCATAGAGTCAGGAAAAATCATTACAATACCATGAAGTCAAGCTAATATAACTAAGTTACAATACCAAAAAGTCAAGCTAATATAACAAAGTTACAATACCAGGAAATCAAGCTAATATAACTAAGTTAACAAGTTAATAACAAGTTTTAATACACCTCATA
Source organism: Prosopis cineraria (assembly GCF_029017545.1). Taxonomy (NCBI): domain Eukaryota; kingdom Viridiplantae; phylum Streptophyta; class Magnoliopsida; order Fabales; family Fabaceae; genus Prosopis; species Prosopis cineraria. Next base: position 2,094,276 of record NW_026555346.1, read on the forward strand.
ATCATCCATTTTTAAAAGATTGATATCTTAACCATGCAATGCAAGCCCCCATATTAGTTTTCCTCATCTCAGTAAACATTTCCCTTGCAGTCTGGTCCATGAGGAGTGAAATACACCGTGCATACAGATCATAGTCATTTCTGATTTCATCAATTGCATCAACATGTTGCATAACTTCAGCTATTGATGTTCCATTTACACGAGTTGCTTCTGTCTCTGATACACTGGCTATTTTACTGATTGCATCAGCTATTACTTTTGAGGTGGTCATTTTTTTCTTTCTCTTACTGTTGCATTCAACCCTCTTCCTCTTCCCACTACCACCACTTGTGGTTCCCAATTCCTTCCCATTACCTTCACCATAGATTCCCTGTGAAGTATTTAGAATTACTCTTTGGAACTCACCACTTACTCCAGTAGCAACTCCTAAAATTTCATCACTGTCCCCAGAACCTTCTTCAAGATCTACACCTCGTTGTTCCATATATGGGCGATACTCATCTTCTTCCTCATCTTCAACCCTATGATATTGATAAGGGAGGGCTTTACTTGATGGAGCCCATGATCTGCCTCCTGTGGCTGCTGTATCTTGAAACAATTCACATAATTCATTTGCAAAAGATAATCCTTTATATCGAAATTTTTCATATGTTGGATCTTCCTGCACATATATTACTGATAATATTACACAATACACATGAATAAAGAAAATAAATATATAACCTCACATAACAATGTCATACCGATATCTTTTTCTCCCGCCAATCATCCGGAGCATCTACTGTGTTCTTTTCATGATTCCATCCCAGCCCAGTCTCACTTAGAATCAATCTATTCCAGTCTTTCCATTCCTTTCTCAAATTATCCCATTTGTTTTTGAATTGTTGCTTATCATATTTTCTTCCAGTCTTACTATTGAAGGTAGTTTCTATATTTATCCAGCCTGCTTTGCTAAAGCTACCACCATTTCTCTGCTTCTTGTGCACTTGGTCCAAGCATAAGTCAATAAAAATCTTAGTGCTCCTCATATCCCATGAGGCTTTCGATTTATCCTTAGTCATTGTACTATATAAAAATCAATTTCAGCATATCACAAATCAAAAATTATCCAGCAACCGTATAGTAAGCATGTTGAGGATTATCAAAAAAATTATCCAAAAACATATATGAAAATCCAAAAACATATATGAAAGATGAATTTGACGAACATAAAAACATGAAGGCTCAGTATTATCAACAATTCAGTTCACAAAAATAAAAAAATAAAAAAGGCCAAATATTCTGTTCATCGTCTCCTGTCCAATTTTTTTTCATTTTTGTTTCATCATCTTCTTAATAGAAAGCATATTGTGCAAAGGTCGGAAGTCGAACATTCAAAAATAAAAAAAAACATAGATACAGAGAAATCGCATGTACAGGTCGGAGGAGACAAAAAGAGCACAACAAAAATCATACCTTGCAGAGGATATAAAAGAACACCTAAAACAGGGGAGGACAGACCGGATGTCGGAGGTAGAGTCGAAGTTCGACAGAGAAGCACTGGAGGAAGGAGATCGAAGCTGGAGGGAGGAGATCGACGATGAAGAACGGGAGTGAGGAAGGAGCTCGAACTTGGACAAAAGCACCGAAGGAAGGCCGTTCACATCAAACTACAGTGAAGAAGATGCTCTGCAGGCCGCCACTCATGAGACGCCACTCACGATCTGGAGATCTTGTCCAGATCGAGGATGAAGAACGATCGAGGATGAAAAACGAGGGTAAGGAAGGAGCTCGAACTTGGACAAAAGGACCGAAGGAAGGCCGTTCACATCAAACTGCAGTGAAGAACATGCTCTGCAGGCCGCCACTCAGGATCTGAAGATCTTGTCCAGATTGAGGATGAAGAACAAGGGTAAGGAAGGAGCTCAACCTTGGACAAAAGCACCGAAGGAAGGCCGTTCACATCAAACTGAAGTGAAGAAGAAGCTCTGCAAGCCGCCACTCATGAGACGCCATTATTCACGATCTGGAGCTCTGAGGGAGAAGACGAAGAAGTTTTGCAGTTCAAAAGCTCAAGGTTTAGGAGTCAAGAAGATCACGTGAGGGTAGGAGAAGGGTAGGAAAGAGAGTTTAATTTTTTTATCTACCATCAACTACAATAAATGCTAACGGTCATAATTGATTTTCAGAATGGAACAAAAATCTGCTTCACTGAAATGGAGTTTGGGAAGTTAAATGAAATTTTAGAAACGTGGGGTGTTTGGGTAAAAATTATCAAAACCATGATTTTGTGGCTAAAATCAATTTTTCAGGTGTTTCCAAACAGGCTCTTTATTGTTTCCCCGCCAAAAGTCAATGGCTAATCGACGTGTTAAACGTGAATTTGAAGATTACGGGTAAAAGACTACAAGAGGGTGGGAAGATAATAGTGGCCTATGTTGATGATTTGACCTTTACATTTTCAGCAGGGTTACGTTGCTGAGATTGCATGCAACCCTAGTGCGGAGAAAAACATTTGGGAGGATGGCAAATAAAAACTTAATAAGAATATTAATGATAAATTAAAATTTTTTTAACACTAATATTCTCAAATTTTAATACTATTCTATCATATTTTAATACTGAAGTTCCTAATTTAACATTAATATTCTTATAAAATTCTTATTTATCATTCTCCTAAAACATTTTTTCAAAATTTGGCATGTTTAGCAGGCACAAATTTGGAATTTCATGTCCCAAATCATATATATAATGAAAAATATTTTAAAAATATCTTAATCAATCTGGTCTAAGTTAGTTTTCCTTGCTTATGAGAGTATGAGCAACATGATACTTGTTGGTGAGAATGGTGGCGGAGTGGCAAGCAAATAATGATATATCCTTAGGCAGGGTTAGGATTAGATCATGTTTAGTAGAGATGCCCCCACTAAACTTTTGAAAACCACATGTAATCATGTAGTGGTTTTGTATTATGCCTCTATCCCTTTTGAACCTAGTGACAGGCCCAAAAAAAAATATAAAGAAAGAAGCACAGTCCTTCGTTCTTATTGCCCTCTTTCATCGTGTAAGAGAAGGAAAGCTGATGGAGAAAGAAATTAATTGGGACTGTGATTCACAGCAAGGCATATTTCTTACAAAGATAAACAATATATACAATTCTTTTATTCTATTTTATGATTCATTTACACATCATAAAATCTATAGTAATGGAATTCTCGCAGCTTCCCTATAAGGGTGGGAATAGGCCACGTGTAACATCCTAAATTTTTAATTCTTAGATTAGTAAGGAATTAATCAAGTTTAATTGCAATAATTGAGTGATTTGTTATGATATGTAGCTAGAGATATCTAATAAATGTATTCAGTTGTGATTTTAGTCTTAATTATGGGTTCAAAGTGAAGTCGGGCCACCCGAACATCAAAAAAGGAGAAAAACATGAAGGATTACCTCTGTGTCATATGTCGCAATGTGCAGCAAATCCACCGTGACGCACAGATGACAACGAAGAATGAAGGGCCTCTCTGTATTATGCACCGCAACGCATAACTAAAAATTCTAATATACTGGTCGAAAACTAATACAGAAATCAAAAGAGGAAAATGAAAGAGCTCAATAAAGCACTAGTAGGGTTTGCCACATTGGTAGTTTTAAAACACTTTAGAGCTAGTAATCACTTGAGGTGAGTTCCCTAAGCCTTAATCTCCTTTTCTTTTCCAATGAGGTTTTAATTAGAGTTTGATAATAGGAGATAATTTTTGATCCATATAGGATATGAATCCAAACTCATTGACTCAAATAGAGTTAATAAGAGTTGTTTAGGGTATTTAAATTTAGGATTAATGGGTTCACATTTTTTGATAGTTACAGGGTCATTAATGACTGAAAATGCCATTTATTATAGTAGATACAGTTGGTTGGAGAACCATAAATGATAATACGGGAGTTTAATAAAGTTATTGTAAGCTAAGGAGAGTTAATAAACCTAATAAGTAAGTCTAAATGTGAGAAATAAGGGCATTGGATATTTTTGAAGTGAAAATGTGAGAATAGAATTGTGTTATTGACAATGTTAGTGAGTTAGAATTTATTAATTGTATATTTAAGCATTTAGACACCATATTTGGCTTGGAAATCAGGCTTGAAAGTTGAGTATTGAGAGATAAATCTTTGACATCTCAAAGTTTAAGGTAATTAGAGAAATCCTCAATTGATTATTAACTGTGAAATGTGCATGTTGGCATGTATGATTTGACTTTGAACATGAAAGTATGTTATGAGCCTTGATAATTGTTGAATTGTAAATGCGTGTGATTTTTTTTTTGACTTGAAATATGGAATTGAAGTCAAGATGATTTTCAAAACTATGAATACATGTATTTTGGGGTGAGAAGTGTGATGTGATGTGATGATTGTTTTATTAATGAAAAAAATTGAAGATTTATTAAAGTGAAGAATGATTGTGAAAACATTACAGATGCTTACTTGGGTAGCACATTATCATGAGCCCAATATGCTAATAATGAATAAATGAAATTATGAAATGAGTGAGTCTCATATATACCATGATCAATTGGTGAGAGTTTGCCTAAGGGAAGGAATAGTTAAAATCCATATGATATTTTTGGCTACCTTTTAGTGCACGAAGGTACAACCTTGTCCTATAGTTTATCGAGGAATTGTCCAATAATTCATCGAGGGACTAAAACCTAACTATCTCTATTAGTTTATCAAGAAGATTAGTTTAAGGTATATGACACCCCAGAGATTTGAGAGTGGAGGAAGTTGTGGTCTGAAAGTGAGTCTTATGATTTTTGGTCGAGTCATACCTCACAATTGATAAGCTCGGATAATCCAATCACACAAATGGAGCAGTGTTTGATATTATAACCCAAAATTTTAGTCAAAAGATATAAAGAAGATGTAAGGTAGTTTAATCATGCTTATGTAATCATATAAAGTGTCACATAATTGTTTAAGTTTGTGATAAGTCATGAAAATAATTTGGGTTGTTGTCACATGTCTGTGTGTCTTGTGACGATGTACTCTGTGCCTGATATGATATATGTGAAAGTAAAATTGATTATGAAATTAGAACTTGCATCTCACATAATTGTATGATTTTAAGTGTTCAACTCCCTTTAAGTGGTTAAATCAAGTGATATACAACTGCACAAGGTACGTATACCTTAGTTATTAAATAGCTAGACTCACACCTCCATTTCAATATTTTACAAGCTTTAACTTTAATGAGGAGAGGAAAAAGCTTTTAGGCGTTTAGGAATTTTGGATTCTTACTGTAAAGCCTCTTATTATCATTTCTCTTATATAATAGTTTAAATATTGTCAATTAGAATGCATTTTGTTTACACTTGCATTATCTTGTTGTTTATGATGTTTGGAATGTATTTTGGTCCCTAGGATGTTGTTTATGATAATTTATAAATGTTGATAGGGTCAAAATACTAATACAAGTATAATAAAACTTACTGTGGATGATTTTTGATGAAATGTAATGCTAAAACCTCCCCCTTCTATTTTTAGTATTAAATAGGTTGAGGGGTGAAAAATATGATAGAGTGAGTGTGTATGTGCATGTGGTATGTTGTACTGTTAGTGTTAGATCCAATGAATATGGTATGAGTGTTAAGAGTGACTTTTGACACTTATATGTGAGAGATTGTGAAAATATTTTTTAGTGTTCAACTTTCTGGTGTGACTTGATTTGAAAATAAAACATGTCATTAGTTAGTTTATAACAAGAGCTTTTCTATAAACTCCTAGATCATCTTATTCATATGTCGGATGAAAAAATGGAGCACGCCAAAAGTTGCCCAGATCTGTTGTCAAATGACAGCAAAAATGCTATCATGAACATGCAATATTCAGCGATGCATGACACTTACGCCATGCCACACTACTTTGATTTTCAACTTGTGATATTTTTCAACTATTTTTTAATCTGTTTACTCTGCTGAGGTATCTTATGCTTCTGAAACAGTATTTTACTTTGAGTAAAAGTATAATGAATGATTTTGACTTATTACAACTTACGAAAACTTAAGTTTCTAACATTTAAAATTACAAACTTGGTAATTCCTTTATGAATTAATTCTCTGATTACCTTATATTTTGAAAATTATGGTGATTAGTATAAAGGAGATATTTTTCCAGGTAGGGTTTACATCATGGCCTAATTCAGGCTCAACTTAGCTTATTTACTAAATATGTTCAAACCAAGTACATGCTTTTAGTTATGGCTTATTTAGTTAAATAAGCTAAGCCTAGTTTTTTAAGACTTAGTTGGTATATCGGCCCAACAAGCTAGCTTACATACATACATACATAGAAACTATGTAATATATTACACACACATTAGTTTTACAACTTAATTTTTAATTAGTTTGTTTTTTATTTTTATGTTTGCTTAATGTTATTACTTTATTATTATATTGTATTATAGTTGATAAGTTCTTTTAATTAATTTATATTGTAATTGATAAAATTGGGCTATATATTTACACTAATAGTCTTAAAGTATATTTAATACATTTAAAGCTAAAACATGAGCTTGTTTAAAAGACTTATTTTTAAGTAGGCTTTTAAATAGACTTTTATGCCAAGCCAAGCTTTAAGTAGGCTCAAGTTTGAATCGTAAGGAAAGCCTTATACAAAAGGGATCCCAAGTCTTTAAAATATTCTAAGAACTCATATCATTTAATTAAACATATGCAAAAGTATGAGATTGATTAAGTATTAAAAAACACATTTCATTATGGGAAAAAACTCCCCCTTATCTCATCTTTATGCCCTACTCTACATAGTATATATATTCATCAACATAACACTTGGCCACTCAAACTCATCAATAACTAACAGTGAGGGGTTAAGGTCTTAGTTATATTTATCACAATGATTATCACCTAATCATCATACTTCATATATCATCTATTCATTAATAACTCATTACATGCATGAATTTTTCTTTTCATTCATACATAGTTAATATCAAATGCTCACACTTGGATATTTAAAATACAAGGGGAGACCATAACAATATTTAAGTTCTCAACTCAGGCATATAATAAGTATTTCTACCTGCACAAATATTTTGGCTCACTAATATAAACATAAGCACTAAACCACATTTCTAATGGCCTAAAATACACTTCCATCAAACACAAAACTCATAATATAAGTAGATCAAGAATATATTGCCTTGATTGGCAATATCATAAACTAAATACACATATCAAAATAAAAAAAGGTGGCCTACAAAAGTGATTATTATCACTTGGCTTGATGCTCCTTTCCTCTGTTCTTTCCAAATAAGGTAGCTTCTGTAATATATTCAAAGAAAAGGGTAAATACAATCACTCAGTAACTAAGGTATATCTCAGTTATATAAATGCATGTTAATTAATCATAAATGCAAGTGGCTAATAAATTCATCAAGATAACTATGTAACCAATCATACCATGATGATGTTAATCACATTAATATCTAACTCATATGAATAATTTCAAGAATAAAGTCAAGTACAAAATTAGCATAACCGCCCACAAATATTAAATGTTTGCACAAAATTGGCATAAGTGCCTACATGTACATTTTTTACATATTTATTACGTGTTCTCATTTTCACAATTACAAACATAATCTCAAATATAGTCATTAATTACTCAAATTGCAAAACAATAATGAAATACAAGTTCAATATCTTCTTTATATCCTCTTTATTTCATTTGACATGAAATTTGTGAGCCAACAATTGAAAGGGATTATCCATATGATGAGATCACTCAAGGCCTTAATCATATCATAAAAGGCTACTGGGTCAGAACTACTTTACTCACTTATGAACACGATTTTTCCCTAAATTACACACTATGGGACATCATACCCAAGACTAACTCTACCTAAAACTCCAAGTAGGCTAGTAGGATTAAGTTCTTTAATAGAAACAATGCTACAGTGCCCCATAAGATAAGTAATAGCTATAGACCTTAGGATTAATGGTTAATATCCAAATATCATATGTATTTTACACAATTGCTAGCTAATTCATTAAGGTGAAATCCCACCATATGATCATGCTCATGAGAAAATATATTTCAATAACTCTCACATATGTAATTTACAATTATCTCGTATGTTTATCAAATTTTCATGCTTAGCAAGCATAAAAAAATTATCATATCTCAATCACGCCTGATGCATCAATGTTCATGTTACCTCATAAATTGCATTAGCATCATATGAAAACTCAACACACTCATATACAATTCATCATCATGTATAATCCATAATTTATAACTAAGTATATGTACATCATCATCAACCCTTAATTTCATCATTCAAATCATGTCACATTATCCATAAAAGCATAAAGTAACATTAATATTCTACATTACAAGCAAGCTTTCATATTCATATCTTTTTCTCTACATACAGCCATCACATTCAAATTCTTTACATATACTATAATTAACTTTGTCACAAATTATGGAAACTCAGTAAGACTATATATGCATTACATACAAAAATTTCAAGATTCGTTGGTGTGTGTATGTATATGTATGTTCATTTATTTCACAAACACAAACAATTAATTAACACATAAATATATAAAATAGATTTTCCCTCAATTACTTCAATCTTTGAGAGATCAAATGTTACCCCTCAGATCAATACTTTCAAAGCTTTTCAAAGTTTGAATGGTGTTAAATGATAATTAATTTATAATTAATCATATAAAAATGTGTCATTAATATTGTTAACATAATTTTCACTCATATCCCAACACTTAAGTATTTTTTTAAGACCTTAGTTTTAGTTTCTTGAATTTTAAAATTTAACTTCATATATTTAAACCTACTCACTTGATTCAATAGTTTCATTCACAATAGTTTTATTAAAATTTTTGACTAAAATCATTCTTGAAACAATTTTTTAATATCAAAATTTTTATTTTTATTCCATAAATTTTCATTTTTTTAGCATAAATTCACATTTAAAAATATCCAAAAATTACAAATCTAGTTTCAAGCTTTGAATAATCATTTTATAGCCATAATAATTTATTTCTCATCTCAAATAATCATTTAAACATCAAAAAATTAATTTATATTTTTTAAATTTAACTAAAAATCTAACCATAGAAATTTATAATTTAACTCAAAAGCTTCAAGTTTAAATTCTATTGACAAAATAATGCTCTAGAATTTTATTATACTACCAACAACTTTAACCACTATATTTATTCATAATAAATTCATCCTCCTTTCAAACATTAAAATTTTCATAACCCCAAAATTAGGAATTAAAGAAAAAAATATGACTAAGAAATATTTAAAATTTCATTCAAAATATTTTATTATGGAACCAATCAAATTTTGTTGTCCCGATGCACGCACGCTCTGTTTCCGTTTTTGCCGCCGGTGAGTCCGAAGAATGAATGGAAGAATGAAGAGGAGTCTGCGTGTCTTTAATTTAGGCGTGGGTCCCACGCTCACTTTCTTTCATCCCCCCCCTCACACACACACAACCCCAACGGATTTCATTTTGAGATGTTACACTTATCTTCTAAAATTTTGAGATGTTACACTTATCTTCTAAAATTTTCATTTTGCTTGCGTTTCTTGCTTTGTTCATTCTTCAGGTAGATTCATACTAAGAACTGAAATAGATTAGATAGTTGGCATATAGATTTGATAGTTGTGCTTTATGAGTTGGTTTGTTGGCCCTCAATTTAGATTTAAAAGTAGGATTGGATTTTAATTTTCCCAAGGTTTATTGAAGGACTTGATTATAAAAGTTGAAGGTGGAGTGTTTGGAGCCAATGCAACATGTACGTATTATAAAGACAATGAATGTTTCCTTCAAATTGGGTTAGCTTTTAATGTTTTAAAGAAGAGGGGACATGTATCTAATTAAAAAGGTCGAACTAGCCACCTTTGAAGCCAAGTAAGTGCCACGCATAGGCCCCACGAATTGCCCATTAACGTATAACGATCAGTTTCACACCTAGCTAATAGAAGGGAATATTTGGACTTAAAAAATATTTCAGAGTGAAAAATTACCCCACTAAGAAGTATACAGTGCCCATCGCTCCTAGAGAAAGAGTACGTGGACACATTTAGACTTTAACCTTAATATTACTCCATAACTTCTTCTCATAATAATTACTCCCTCTAATTTTTTAGTTCAAAATGTACTTTTTTCAATTTTACCTTTTCCAAATTAGCATGGAGGTATTTAATATAGTTATGTCATTATTTAAAACTAAGAATAAAAATAAACATATATATAACATTTTGTATGATATAAAAAAAGTTAACTTTTCTTAAAATACTTGAAACAATTGAAAGTGTTTTATAATAATAATTAAAAGGGTTAATAATTAATAATTAATGAGAGATAATATATTGGTATGGAGTCTAAAATGAGATGTCTCATACTAGTTGAAAAACAAAAAGAAAGAAAAAGAGAAAGAGAGGTATCTTTAGTTTTTTGTAAACCGGGCAATTGTTCATGCATCAACACTAATTAGTTTTATTAGATTATATTACCTTCATTTTAAATTATAGAACACTTTTGAAGGAGTTTCTTCCTCCTAAAATATAAAACACTTTGAATAAATTAAAGTTTTATTAAATACACTAATTTTAATATTATCCTTTCTCTCTCTATAAATAATTTATGTCTTTTCTCTTTTTAATATATTAAACGATGGTTATTTTTGAAAGTTTATATTTTTATTTTAAAAAATAAGGTTATTAAGTGTATTTAATAAGGTTTATTAGTATGTAAAATTTTATCTAAAAGTATCTTATAATTTGAGATGGAGGGAGTATTATATTATCCTATATTGTATTATATAATAATTTAAGAAAAATTAATTAATTATTCCTTATAGTTTTGACTCAATTGTAACTCAATTCTTCAACTTTTCCTCGTTATAACTCAATCCTTGAAGTTTTGGCTCAGTTATAAATCAATCTTTAAACTTTACATCTTGCAATTTACTTCTTGAAATTTCAACATCTTAAATATTGGTCCTTATATTTTAAAAAAATAAAATTATAAAGATTAAAAATATTTTAAAATTCTAATATTTATAATTTATAATCTTTATAAAGATTAAAAGGGTTTAATAATTTAAAATGTTAGTATTAAATTTTAAAATATTTTGAATCTTTATAATTTTATTTTTTAAAACATAAGAATTAATATTTTAGAGGTTGAAACTTCAGGGATTAAATTGCAAGAAGCAAAGTTTATGTATTGATCTATAACCGATTCAAAATTTTAGGAGTTGAGTTATAACGAGTTAAAGTTTAAAAATTGAATTACAATTAAGTTAAAACTATATAGAACAAATGATTAATTTTTTCAATAATTTAAGACAATTTAATGCATGCCTTTTTATTATTATGCCAAGAGCACTGAAATTAATCAATCAATTAATTATATATAGGGAAATTAAAGATGAAATGAAAAATAGCATCATCAATCAATATTAACATAAAATTTAAAACATGGGATATTATTTATTAATTATATACAGGGCAATTTATTCGTCCAATTACCATGTCATCCATGTAAGACCTATCTAAATAGATTTGATTAATATGGGCGCGGTTAAGCCACAATTCTACTCCCTCATGAGAGTTAAAAAGTAACTATGGTTAGATATTTTGGTTTGAAATGCAATATAAAAAGGGCGTCTTGCAAAACAATTCAACACAAAAAAAAAAAAAGTTCCATTGAATTTCTATTTTTCATTTCGCAAGGTAATTTGGGGCAATTACACTCTATAGTTTCTCAGCGGTCTTGAGTTTTGACAGAAGGGTCATTGTGCATGGCATGCTGACCAGGGGATGGATGGTCGTCTGAGATTTAAACTCTCTAACGTCACTGGTCTTCTCTAATTCGGTATTATTATTTCTTTTTCCATTCAAAAAAAATTGGTATTTTATTTTCTCACTACTCCATCAATGTGATCGTCACTGCGCCGTATGCTTTGGCTGTTAACATGTTCGCTAGATTCGTGATTCATCAGACTCTAGGGTTACTAAAGTACCGAACTTTAATTGTGAATTTTGACCATTATAAGCTTTCTAAATGCATGCCCCTGTAGATCCAAGGCGGGCTTTCGTGGGCTTAGAACTCTGTCTGAAAAGTGGTTGATTTCTCTATTTCTTCTCCTCCTGGCCATTTGTGCCAGAACTTGCATGAAGACAGTCGAGAAATAATTCTTGGCTTCTGACTTTCTGAATCTGCGTGCTGTTTGCTTTGTTTGCGAAGGGCATTTAGTTGGCCTGTTAATTGGAATACGTTTGTATTTTTTTTTATCATCAGTACCAATCTAGACTCTTAAGATCTCTAATTCTTTTTTCTTCTCCGCTTTATGACGATCTAGCGTTGGAAATTTTTATCTGTGATATTTGATGCTTGAATGTGCCTCCTAATGTTTGAGTCGAGTTTATAAATGATTATCGAAAGAAGTCTCTTCTCTTTGGAGAGATCTGCTTTGCCCAAGAAATTATGGGATTGAAAAAGATGCTAGGCGAGTATGATATACTGTAGTTTTCTTATTGTCAGCAGTACGTGAAAGCTGCTGCTGCTGCTCCTTCTTGGTTTTTATTTGGGACGGGGGTGTTGCTATTTGATTTTGGATCCATTCGCTCCCGAAAATTTAAGATAACATTCCGCTCTTTTCAGCTTTCTCCCTTGATTGAAAACTTAGTTCTTTAATTCTTATTTTTTTTTTAAGTTGAACTCTACCCGTCTGATTGTCAGATTTCAGTAAGCCTTTCATGTAATTTTATAGTTTGAAGCTCTATTCCTTTGCTTCTCTACTTCTTGGTGGTGCTAGGTGAAGATTGGCTCTTCAAGATGTTTAGAGTTGGGGGGAAAAAAAAGCAATGCTTACAGCGTGGAAATGAAACGTTTCTCATATTTAAGATTGGAAAATGTGAAATTATACATCACTAAATTTACTTGTGAGTGCATATATTTTTATTTTTCATATGCTTTAGTCGAGTTTATGTGAATTAGACGCTTTGTGGACCTCAAAATTATGTTATTGTAGCACAGTAGTCCTAGGCCACTGTCACTTTTTCCCGGAGGACGACATTTTATCATGTCCCAGTTATAACTTTATGCTAATTTCTTATTGCATGCTTATTTTGTAATGCTTTTTGCTTTTTAATTTTTACTTGTTGCAGTGCATGTCTCATTTTCTTCTTTCAGTCAGGTACAATATGTAGTGGTTTCATCAAACAAAGTGATCATGTTGTAGAATCCAATGCTAGTAGAGAATTCTTTATTGTCTATAGCTAGGTGAGGGTAAGCATATCCAAAGTTGAGACAACCAAAAAATGGAGTGCAACAAGGATGAGGCAGTTAGGGCGAAAGAACTAGCAGAGAGGAAATTTTCAGAAAGGGAATATGCTGATGCAAAGAAGCTTGCCGTCAAGGCTCTAAATCTGTGTCCTGCACTGGATGGTATTTCTCAGTTTTTGACTACTCTTGATGTTTATATCTCTGCCGAGAATAAAGTAAGTGGAGAAATGGATTGGCATGGTATACTTAAAGTGAAACCCTGCGCTGATGATGAAACAGTTAGGAATCATTACAGAAAGCTGGCTCTCACTCTTCACCCTGACAAAAACAAGTCTTTAGGCGCAGAAGGTGCATTTAAGCTGGTTTCAGAGGCGTGGAGTATGCTATCAGATAAGGCCAGGAGACAAGCATATAACCAGAATAGAAGTTTGAAAGGATTTCAACATAGTGCTTCTGACCATGGCAGAACTCAGTCAGAAGCATCATGTAGAAATGGTTTTAACAATTTTAACAAGAATGAGACTACGAATGTGAGGAATGGAAATAATAATACTCGTCGACAACCCACATCAGCTCCTCCTCCAAAGGCTAGTACCTTCTGGACAATCTGTAACCAGTGCAAGACACATTATGAATATCTCAAGATCTATTTGAATCATACGCTTATTTGTCCCACCTGTAATGAGCATTTCTTGGCTGAAGATATGCCTCCGCCTCCCAATATTTTCAAGTCAGCAAATCGGTCTTCCAGCCAACAGTGTCAGAATTCTCAACTACGTTCTGCAGGGAATAATCCAGGAAGCAATTGTGCAGTTTCTCAAAATAGAGAAGCAGGAGATTCCTCCGGCAGAATGTTTAACAATACAAGCTCTAAGTGTAGTCCTCAGTCCAAAATGGCTGGTTATGGGAGCAGAGATGGCCCATCATCTATTGGTGCTCAAGCAGCAAATGTTGTGCAGAAGGCAAGTGAGAAAATGACAGAAGATTGTGAGAGAGCACCATCAATTGCTGAATGGGAGAGGAGTCAAATGTCAAAGAGGACTGAAGGTTCCTTAAATAAGGTAGAAAAGACATTGAAGAAGAGGAGGACGGATGAGATTGGCATTAATGGTGATCCAGGATACATGGCTAATAATATTTCCATGGGACATTGGGTTGCAGGATTCGGTTATGTTTCTGAATCAAGAAAGGCTAACTGGCAAACAGAGAGGACCTTGGGGTTTTCTGGTATTACCAGCAGGCCCCACAGTATGAGAGAATTAGGAATGTTTGAAATACGGAATATGTTGATACATAGGGCTCAAAGCGATCTTCGTGAGAAAGTCCAAGAATGGAGATCAACAACTGAAGCTAAGAATACCAAGAAGCACAAACAGAACAAGAGAACCATAAGCACATTGAATGACAAAACACCTAATGCGGAGAAGCATGGTGTGTCCGCTCTTAGTGGTAACCAGCATCTGGACAGTGATTCAATTAAGATGGACAAAGCCTGTATGACGATTACTGTTCCAGACTCAGATTTTCACAATTTTGACTTGGATAGAGCTGAAAATTCTTTTGAAGAGGACCAGGTCTGGGCTGCTTATGATGATGATGATGGGATGCCTCGGTATTATGCTCGAATCCACAAGGTGATATCCTTGAAGCCATTTAAGATGCGGATCAGTTGGCTTAACTCTCGAAGCAATAGTGAATTGGGTCCAATAGACTGGATAGGTTCTGGTTTTTACAAAACGTGCGGGGATTTCAGAACCGGCAAGCATGAAATAACCGAATCATTAAATTCATTTTCACACAAGGTTAAGTGGACAAAAGGCACCAGAGGAGTTGTTCGCATCTTTCCTGTCAAGGGGGAAGTGTGGGCTCTTTATAGAAACTGGTCTCCAGATTGGAACCGACGTACTCCAGATGAAGTGATACACAAGTATGACATGGTAGAGGTGGTTGAAGATTTTGACAAAGGTCAAGGTGTAGTCGTTACCCCACTCACTAAGGTTGCTGGATTTAGGACCGTGTTCGATAGGCACGGAGACCCCCGAGGGTTAATGAGGATTCCTAAAGGCGAGCTGTTTCGTTTCTCTCATCAGGTTCCTTATCACTTGCTTACAGGACAAGAAGCTCACAATGCCCCAAAAGGTTGTCGAGAGCTGGATCCAGCAGCGACTCCTCTCGATCTCCTTTATAATACAACAGAAGCAAATGAGGCACCCGATGGTGTTGGAAAACGCAGGGAAAATGCACTGCTCAGTTCAACCGAAAAGCGCGGGTTTGGGATCGAGGAAAATGCACCCCAAGAATAAGTACAAGAGAAATGGTAGATGGAGATGCCGAAGCGGAGAAACCATATTAGATGATACTGCACAGTATAGAATAGAAAAGTTGATGTGACTGTGGATGCGAAATAGTCTTTGAGAAATACAAACATTATCCGCTTGGGCTCTTGATTTTTGTAAAGTAGAAAAGATAATCCGGTAGGTTTTTTGGTGGTATAATTGGATCAAAGGGATCCTCTGCATTTGGGATTTTCTTTCCGATTCGAGACAGTGCTGTTTTCTAAAACATGCCTGTCCTCGCTGGTCAAAAGTAGCTTTCTTTATTCTTCGCACCAACACAATTAAACTAGGGTTGTAGCATTTCATGGCTTCCATCCATCCTTGTTAAACCTAGCGCTTATATGTACATTCCCCCCCCCCCCCCCGGGGGGGAACGAAGTCCTGCATTCCATCAGATCATAATTTTCTAATTCGCTAAATAATGGTTGTTCGCTGCAAAAGTGCTAATGATTGCACTTCCAACTAAAAATTATAAGTTGTAGCACGCCTCGCGTTTGATGTTGCGGGTGATCCAATTGTAAAATCTGTACGGAGGAGTCCGCGTCGTCTCTGCCTTTATGCCAAAAATTGATTTCACTTCCTTACTAAGCAAATTACTTGTAGATTAATCCATATGTATGCACATTAAAAGCTCATTTTAGTTTTAAATTATGAGAGAATATAATTTTTTTTTTAATCTGAACCGACACAAGATCGATGGTCCCATTTGCTATGATACCATTGGCTCCAACCCATGCCACAACTATCTCTACCTCAACAATGACAATTCCCATGTTAATGGAATTTACAAGTTTGTGCACAATAGCACCACGATTGAATCAATTTGTATACAACAAATACAAATTAATCCCCACTCAAATTTTATCTATTTCCTCCATTACAACCCTCCACATTTTTGAAACCCGCAAGAATCTGGACACTTCTTTTCAGAGCTCGTGCCTTTTTAACTCATGTACAATTTCGGACTTGTTATTTTTGGTATTTATTTTTGTAACACTTAACACAGTACAATTGTCATAAATAAGTTCTTAATGTTTCAAGATACAATGTTATTCTGGGCAACAAAACAAGACACATTGTTATGAATAAAGTAGGAAATGGCTTTAAAATTATACCAGAAGAGATGTTCACTAAAAACTGAACGCTAATAATCGGGCACTCAAACTGGTACGCGGTACGGTAACGTTGTAAGTCTAGCTTATCATAAAGCAGCAAGCCAGCAACAATGTGCTTCATTAAATAATTCAATTAGCTCAAAATTGCAGGGCATACAAGAGTGAAATCCTAGAAAAACACTAAAACTACAAAATAATAGCGACTGCCAAGGCGCTTCAACGAACTTGAACTTCACCTAACTTCGACATGATCAAATACAATACAATTGCTGTATTGATGATGCGAATATTGATAGTTTTTAAAAATAAATGAAAGCAGCAGCAGCAACCAATAACAGAAATAAGCATACAAGATTAAGGAAAGGACATGCTTGTCATTTGCCAAAGTTCACAAGCCATAGCGTACTTTGGAGACAGATGGTGACTGGAATTTGGTGCCCGCAAACAGGCGACTTTGATTTTTAAGACTGAATTTGCTCGTTCAAAACTGACGCTGTTGCTCCACCAAAATCCCCACCAAAGAATGGCTCGAGGTTCCAGGAACTCAGGGATACAATTCATTAATGCTCCTGGGGACTGGAAGGTTGAAGTCCATTCTTCCATTCTTTAAGTGACCACTCAAGCTTGCCAACAGACACTCGGGTCTCAGAATAAATCATAAATTCGTAACCAATGAAGACAGTAATATTTTACAAATTACACAAGTTTTTTTTTTCCTAAAAAGAATGGATATTGCTTTCCGCGAGTCTAATAACTGACTGTTGAGTATTGTCATTGTGCGGAGGGCTACTTGCGCCCAATATGCTCCAAGAGGTATAACTTGCTTTCTATAAGAATTTGATGACAAAAAATAGTATGCAGACAGAAGAGGAACAGCAGAAATTGGATTAAGATCAATACCTGTAGGACTTCCAGATATACTGTACAGAGCTTCCCCCATAGTTTAGTTACAAATAAGATGAAAGAAATATCAGGCTAAGACAAGCTCCCCTTCTGCTTCTTGTTCCTGTTGCTCTGGCAACCGTCCTTCTCGGTAGGGGAGAAGTATTCTCGTTATATCTTCAGCATTAAGTGTCTCATACTCCAATAATGCATTAGCCAGTGCATGTAATGCTTTCTCATGCTGGAAAAAAAAAAAATTGTCCCAAGTTACTAAGGATAAAAATGAGTATATCCAAAGAATTGCAACCTTTATTTGAGTTAGTAACCTCATTTTATAGGAAATTGAATCGATTTCAAAGATCACAAAGATGCTACATTTAGCCAAATCAAACAGCAGTTAAAGAAAACATAAACAGTGAAGTGAGGTCTACTTTCCTCAGAGAGAGATTTCTCCTTTTAAATTAAAAGACTTAGAATAATAGACAACAACATATTTTGACCGACCTTCTTTAAAAGGGCTTTCACACGGTCATATGCTTCTCTAAGGAGTTTCACAACCTGCACAGCAAGGGGGAAAATTCAAATACAAGTAACTTTAATGTTTTTTTTTTCACCTTTCCCTTTCCCTTCTTTTTTTTTTGGGGGGTTTGATGATAATGAAAAGAAGAATCCAGCAAGGGATAGAAGAGGGGTTAAAAATATATATACAAGATTTTTGCCATCAGAATTATAAAGTTTAGATTTAGAACATTAACCTCTGCATCAATTCGTGATTGCATATCAGAACTTGGTCTTTCCTTTATATGAACTGGTCCAATTGCATCACTCATACCACAATTTGAGACCTTGAACGGGGGAAGAAAACATAAGTACGCCACCAAGTTAAAAGGAAAAAAAAAGGATTTAAATGCCATTTTATATAGGAAAGATAAGTCTGGCTGCAACTAGTTCTTGCAAATATTTTGGCCAAGAGATCTAGCTCATTTTTGGGGCAAGTTAAAATGACTTTGCCGTTACAAATTTAAGTAGGTAATAATTGACTAGGATTGAAAATGGCACAGCAATTTCATATTAATTCATTAAGGGAAAGAGAAGTGGGGAAATGACCCCTAGCTCATCAAATAGAAACATTACAGTTGGCACTAAACCCAGGTGCATAATTTACCATATATTGGGCAAGCTCAGTTGCTGTATGAAGATCACTACTTGCGCCAGTGGTTATATGATCGTGACCAAAGATAAGCTCTTCTGCAACTCTTCCACCCATGCAAACATCAAGGCGTGCTAATAACTGTTTCTTGCTGATTGACGTCTCATCATTTGAGGGGAGTTGGGTGACCATTCCTAAGGCAGATCCGCGTGGCATGATTGTTGCCTTGTGAATCGGATGTGCACCCTCAGTATTGAAGGCAACAATTGCATGCCCACTCTCATGATAAGCAGTAAGCTGAAAATTTTGAAAGCTATGTTAGACAACATATCAATGAATTTTCTTCTATTTTTTCCTTTTTTTTTTTAATACAACATATCAATGAATTTTCTATGGCAAGGACAAAGTTGAAAATACAATTAATTTAGTGCAGAATTTCATGAAAAATATACTGTCAAGACTGAAAGCCCATACATAGTACGTGCGACCCTTATAGGCCATGCGGTCAAGTGCCAAATTGGACATTCTTGTATATACGCGTATACCTTTTTTGACTCCTCTGATATGAACATTGTTTTACGCTCGGTTCCCATGATTATCCTGTCTTTTGCAAACTCCAACTGTGTAGCTGTCAATTTCTCTGCACCTTCAACAGCAGCTTTAATGGCAGCAATGTTTACCAGGTTTGCAAGATCTAATTTAAGGATCCAATATTAAGAACATCAGCAGCAGGAATTTGAAGGGCGATAAGAATCAAATTAACAGAAATGCAATGTTTATTGAATTTATTGAACAGCAATCCACCTGCCCCATTAAATCCTGGTGTCCCACGAGCTAATGTTTTCACATCTACATCTTCAGCTAAAGGTTTATCTTGCAAGTAGAGCTCCAAAATTTCTTGGCGACCACGTACATCTGGATTGGGCACAACAATCTAGAATGGGATATTATTAGTTTTCTATATTCTATAGCAAAATAATTTGAAGTCATTCAAGAAAATATTTAATACACTTTAACAGGCAGATCTATAAATATAGACTACTAAGCACATTGAAAGATGGAGTACGAACAAGGCTTTACAGAGCAACATTGACTTTAATATATGGTCCAAAGCAAGCCTCTTGCCACTTTTTTTTTTTTTTAACTGCTCACAGGCATTCTCCGACTAGAGGCAATCCTATTCAAAGTACAGTCGGGTACTAAATTTGGACAGCTTTCCCAGCGGAGATTTGAACCTTGGTTTGCCACATTGTAAAAGACTAACTCCTTCCGCTAGACTCAATTCCCATTGGTCACTCGTCACCCTTTTATCCCTTTGTTTTATTGCTATTTGGTTGTTCTTGGAGGGTTCCATATCCTCTTTCTTTGCACTTCTCTTGTTTTCTTGGTAAATTATTCATTTAAAAATTGATAAAAGAAAAGGAACTTACATGTCGATCAAATCTACCAGGCCTCGTTAAGGCTGGATCAAGAATATCTGGCAGGTTTGTAGCAGCCATTAATATTATTCCCTGCAAGATGAAGATGATAAATAATTTTGAAAAACAAAATCAAACAATTGATGGTCCAAAATGTTTGAAGATACCTCATTCTGCTCAAAGCCATCCATTTCGACAAGTAGTTGATGTAATGTCTTCTTCGTGTGGCCTTCCCACTGTTTCCTTGTTGATCCAACAGCATCTATTTCATCGATAAAAATAATACAGGGAGCCTAAAAAGGATGGGGAGAAAAACATGTCACACAAGCAGAAACTAATAAGGGAAACCATGTGGTTCACAGTAAACCAAAATACAGATGAATTTGAAGAGAGCATTGGTCAATAGCAACAAACCTTCTTTTTGGCTGCTTGAAATAATGATCGTACTCGTCGTGCACCAACCCCAACAAACCTACAGTAAGAAAAGTTATATGAAAATGAGCTTCCCTAAAACCAAACATTTTAGTATATACTGATAGCTATTGGTTACATAGTACACATGTGCATGATAAGAATGCTCGAACTGCAGCAGCAGCAGCTTAATTCAACAATACATGGGTGTTGGACACCCGTGATTTAACAGAGGAAAAAAGTAGAAGGCAAAATAAGACTTACATTTCCTCAAATTCAGATCCAGCCCTATAGAAAAAAGGAACGCCCGCTTCTCCAGCAATTGCCTTTGACATCCCAGAAAAACCAAATACTCTCAGATTCAATTAGGAGTTTCAATAGATTAACTCAGAATGCCCATGACAAGAAAGTATTGCATCTATAAGTTGAGGTTCAAATATTCTAAAGAATGAATATGAGATTCACTTTTCAGGAGAGGACCAGATGAAATGAAAGCAATAAAATGACATCTACATCATCAAATGATTCAAGGAATGTTAATAGCTAGAGAAGTAGTGAAACTTAAGACATTCAAGAGTCAATAAACACCAACATATAAGTAAAATAAGAATAAAAACAAGTCCCTAATGATATTTTGCCATGGTGAATTTAATAAAATTAATAAAAACGAGAAAGTAAACAATGTGACAACTTGATTCAAGAAAAATTGAAAAAGAAAAAACTGCCTTGGCAAATTTGACTGAAAGCCTCCCTAGATAGACATCTCCATGTAGAAAATCACAAACCTACTTAGTTTCAGGATCCATATAGAAGTGACGCATCAATGATAGTGAAAACCAGAAATAAACATAAGGCAGACAACATGGTCCTAATTTTAAAAGACAAAAACTTCCTGAAAGTTATATATATATATATATATGAATGAACAGTTCAAGAACTAACTGACCTTGGCTAACAGAGTTTTCCCGGTTCCAGGTGCTCCTGTCAAGAGAATCCCCTGTAAAATGGAATTTCTCAGGCTCCCATGGTAAACAACAGAAACAAATAAAATGTAAAAACAAACGCAAACTAAATGACATGACAGCTTATTATGAGAAGACAAGCAAATTCATCAGCATAGCATGTTAGGCAAACAAATTTAGAAATAAAAAACATAAACCATGATTACAAAAGCTAGCTTGTCTATTTATCAATTACTATGAATATAACACAATTTGCAAAAGTATATTCATGGCTGTGAACATCTAGGAAAACCCAGGGCCTCTTACTGGCCTCTTATTAAGAGATGAGAAATCCATAAGGGTAGAGGAGAATATAGAAAAAATCAAACTAAGACAGAATAAAAAATTAACAAAAGGATGACGATTTGTTCAAACCTTAGGCAACTTTCCTCCAAGGCGTGTAAACTTAGATGGATTTTTTAGATACTCTACAACTTCCTCAAGCTCTTGCTTTGCATCATCGCAGCCTTTCACATCTTTGAATGTTTTGACGTTCTGCAAGGGCAGGAACAGACACAAAGATAAAGAGATTTTACAAGGCAGAATAGAAGAGCTCCTTATTTGATGGCATTTTGCACATCTTCCATATAACAAATAACAAAACTCTGGGATAAGAAAATATACCTAATTTACAGTTGACTGGTTGAATGGAATTTATTTAACTGATAAATTATTATTAGAAAGAAGGGAATAAATACATATTGGGGAAGAACAAGAAGTCTTCCAAAACTTACAAAAAAGAAAAACAAAATCCCAAAAAGGCTACAAACTATAACGAATCTCACAAATATCCCTACATATATGAAATAGCAGGTTATAATCTGATAAGACAAACCAGAAGGATAAGACAGGCACCAAAGCAATTAAGAGCCAACAAAAGCTTTCCAATCTAACTGCCAATGGAAAATACCACATTATAATATAACTACATAAACCAAGAACAAGGGCCTTACACATTATGTATATCATGTAGAATGGTGTGGTTGTTAATTTTTCCCCTTAACAGTCTTTGATCTTTTCATCTAAATCTTTGGCAGCTCAAAATTTGTCCTTATCCATTCCTAAGCTAATTCAATCATCTTGTTTTTAAGAATCACACAGGCAGCTATTTGAATTAAAGAAATCAGACAATGTTAACATAAGCCTTAAGAAGTTAACCTTCTCTGGCATCACTTCCTTATTCAACTCCTTTGGGGAATAGGAAGAACTTGAGCCAACACCTGAAGTTCCAATCCCACCTAAGCTTCCAATGTATTTTTGAAGTGCAGCAGCCCCCATAAACCTAAAATGCAATTATATTTTGGAATACCACAAATGAAAATTCAGGAAACAAGTAGATATTATACACAAGAGCAGCAGAAAGAGAAGAGACTAAATACTCATACCAAACCAATCCCACAGCAATAGTGAATAAGATGGTTGAGATAAGCTCCTGTGCAAAACGTGATTTGTTTGATACCTTTGGTTCAACCTTAAGAAGGAAATACATTTGTGAGTTACAGAACAAACATAAAAGGAAAAATGGATTAAGAAATAAAAACTTGCTGATTTTTTCCCACAATCAAAGAATAAGTTATCATTAAACACAAAGCATGGAGAACATGCCGTCTGCAGTAAATGTTACCATAACCACATGCAATGGCTGCTTCTCAGAGATTCCAGGATTCAGAAAAGGCTCATCCATGTTACCTGATGCTCGCTGCTTTAAATCTTGCAACTGCAACAGTAAACTTACGGTCAGTTCCATAATGTAATGCAATTTAACCATGAACCAAAAATACATCTAATGGGAAATTCCAAAAAAAAATGTAAAATTAAATGTTAATAGAAGAAAAATATTCAGAGCATGAAGCTTGTAACTTGTGAGGGACTAATGGCCTGCTTGATTTCTATTCTCAAATGCAATTTTTTATTTTTAAAGATTAAAAAAAAAGCCTTGTTCAATCATATTGTTTTCACTTTTCACTCATTGTACTTTAAAGCAGAAAAAATGATTTCTGTGGAAGACAAAAACTCAAACATTTAACATATCTTGTAAATTTCACCAAACCTGTTTAATGGCATTACATATATAAATCGCTCACAACCTACACTATTCATGAATCTTCAATATTATGGCTTATGCTCAAACTACATGCAAATACATGAGAAAACATTTGCAGTTTCCGTTTAAAACAAATTATTCAAACAGTTCTTTGGTCTGCTTATTATACAAACTTGTTTTCAAAAACTTATTGACAGAATTATTTTAAGAACATAAAGACAAAACATGGAATCAAACAGACCATATATTATTTTTTTGTTCCTCGTTAATGGTAGAATTAAACAAGCAATTTAGAAATAAGAACATAAAGGAAAGAATAATTTTATACATCAACTAAAGATAAAGTATAAATAGAAGGGGAAGACAAGAATCATCCTTCAGGCACACCATTTAATCCTATCCTCAACTTGAAGCAAAAAGGCAAATTACATTTTAGATCTAGAAAATACAAGCGTATTGAGAAGGATATATTGAAAAAATTTGGAGTTACAAAACCATCCTGTCAATTTTACATCATAAGACTCTTGCTAAGGAAATGGTGGACAAGTTTGAAGAGAAGATAACTGCACAAAACTTTAACTTGATAGTACACCATGAAGATCAAACATACATCAGTGGGACACCTTTTAATTATAGCAGTCACAAATAATTTCTGCCAATTGCCCAAAAAAATAATAACTTTTTTTTATGTTGGACACACCAATATCCATGAACAAATACACAGCAAAACAATGTGGCACTGTACTCCTCTGCTAATTAAAAAAGGGCAATGAAGAATTGGCAAGCAGAGAAGGGGGAAATATAGCAAGAAGAAAAATTAATACAAACTAATTACCAAGGTTGGAAGACTAGAAGGTTTATCAGATCTCTCGTCGGGAAGATATTCAGCAATAACATTAGTGGCCACAAGAGCTCTAAGATATTCTACAACTCCTCTGCTGTCCACAGCGCGATCCCTTTCTTCAAAACGTTTGATGACAGACTCCGGACTAAAAACAAAGAGAAAGTTCACATAGAACTAAATGGGCCATATACATATAAAAAATTGTTAAAAAAATTATGAAAGAATTTTGACAGAAACTCTGCTTAAAGAATAGTGCGTGTAACCAGTTGAGTATGCCCACTTTCTGTAACACGATACAACCTCTTTCCAGCATGGTCTTTGAATGAATAAAAAATGTGAATTTGCCCGACTTTTATATATTTCAATTTATTTTTTTTCAAATTCGAAATTGACTATTTAATTTTCTTCTATTCTACTCCATCGTCTGGGCAACAAGGTACTTTACAATAAAAGCATGCAATGCAATATCTTAAAAACTACTCATGCCAAAGAAATGTTTAGATAGGAAAATCAGGCACAACTTGTTCTGTCTTTTAGAGCTCAGGATGATTTCTTTGTGGATATTCAAAAACAAAATTTCTCATTTTGCACCCAACTCTCACCACGAGACAGAGGAATTCGCCAACAAATAAAGAAAGAAAGAAGAGAGGAGAGGCAAAAGTATAGAGGTGCACGGCCAAACCTGTGCTTGTTTAGTTCAGCAAGCAGAGCACTCTGCTTTGTCGCATCTTGAGGATTCGCGTCAGCCTCAGCAATCAAGCGCGCTAAATGTTTCTCCTGCCGCCAAAAAGGCCACCAATTTAAGAAATCAGAGAAAGCCTTCTGAATTACATCCCTCGCCCTCGCCCACAAACCCACCAAGAACGCCACAAAGGGCAATCTAGCGTCGCCAACCTCCTTTTCCCCCGAATTTGTATTATTTTCTTCCCGTTCTACAGGCTTCTCACCCCCCCCACTTCATCAGCCTCCGAAGTCAATTCCCCAGTATCACTCTTGCAACTCAATCTGGGAGCTTCCAGCATCAACTCCGTCGACACTCGATTGTTTTGAATCTGAAACTGAACTGTCTCCCATAACATTTAATCTCCCCCCAACATTCATTGGCATCCGATTCCTTGCCAGTTAAATTAGAAATATCTCCCAAAGAATTCGATTCCGACCACGAAGTTTCGCTCTCCGGTCGAAATGTGAAAAGGGTTGGGGGGCCGCGCGGGCGAAATGGAAACTTGTGAAAATTTGAGCTAACCGTACGGACAGAAGGCTGTGAGAGACTGAGGGGATTGAAAGGGAAAAGAGGTGAGTGATGAAGTGCCGAAGAGGTAGAGTGAAGAAGTCGGTGCTTTGGGGGCGAGGGAGACGTGAATGAGAGGCAAGGTTTGCAGAGAAGGGAGGCTTGAAGTGTAGCCATTGCTAGGGTTGATTGAGTTGATTTCTCTTCTCTCTCGGAGATGTGGGAAGAGAGAAGAGAGGCCGTAGAAGCCACAAAGAGAAGGAGAGGAAGTAACCTTATCCTGAACTAAAATTGGCGCCGGCATCAGACTCTGGGTGCTTGGGCGAATTATTGCCTACTTCATGTCCACGAACTTGATTTATTGATGTGAGTCGTCTACGATTTACTATTATCATGGAATGCATAATCACAAATCTTATAGTTATATTGAATTTTTCTTTGAAAAAATTAATCCATTGGTTCATATAATTTTTCTGAATTTTTAATCAGATTTTTATAATTTTTTTTAATAAATTCTTTAAGTTTACTCTATTAAATTCACTAGTCCTTTATATTTAAAAATATTAAATAAGTGATAACAATGTTAAAAAACTCTTAAAAAGTAATGAAGTGGTGGATAACTGAATAATTTCTACATAGTTGATTAAACATCCATGTGGAAAGATAGATTCAGAGCTCAGGATGATTTCTTTGTGGATATTCAAAAACAAAATTTCTCATTTTGCACCCAACTCTCACCACGAGACAGAGGAATTCGCCAACAAATAAAGAAAGAAAGAAGAGAGGAGAGGCAAAAGTATAGAGTGCACGGCCAAACCTGTGCTTGTTTAGTTCAGCAAGCAGAGCACTCTGCTTTGTCGCATCTTGAGGATTCGCGTCAGCCTCAGCAATCAAGCGCGCTAAATGTTTCTCCTGCCGCCAAAAAGGCCACCAATTTAAGAAATCAGAGAAAGCCTTCTGAATTACATCCCTCGCCCTCGCCCACAAACCCACCAAGAACGCCACAAAAGGGCAATCTAGCGTCGCCAACCTCCTTTCTCCCCCCGAATTTGTATTATTTCTTCTTCCCGTTCTACAGGCTTCTCACACCCCCACTTCATCAGCCTCCGAAGTCAATTCCCCAGTATCACTCTGCAACTCAATCTGGGAGCTTCCAGCATCAACTCCGTCGACACTCGATTGTTTTGAATCTGAAACTGAACTGTCTCCCATAACATTTAATCTCCCCCCAACATTTTCATTGGCATCCGATTCCTTGCCAGTTAAATTAGAAATATCTCCCAAGAATTCGATTCCGACCACGAAGTTTCGCTCTCCGGTCGAAATGTGAAAAGGGTTGGGGGCCGCGCGCGGGCGAAATGGAAACTTGTGAAAATTTGAGCTAACCGTACGGACAGAAGGCTGTGAGAGACTGAGCGGATTGAAAGGGAAAAGAGGTGAGTGATGAAGTGCCGAAGAGGTAGAGTGAAGAAGTCGGTGCTTTGGGGGCGAGGGAGACGTGAATGAGAGGCAAGGTTTGCAGAGAAGGGAGGCTTGAAGTGTAGCCATTGCTAGGGTTGATTGAGTTGATTTCTCTTCTCTCTCTCGGAGATGTGGGAAGAGAGAAGAGAGGCCGTAGAAGCCACAAAGAGAAGGAGAGGAAGTAACCTTATCCTGAACTAAAATTGGCGCCGGCATCAGACTCTGGGTGCTTGGGCGAATTATTGCCTACTTCATGTCCACGAACTTGATTTATTGATGTGAGTCGTCTACGATTTACTATTATCATGGAATGCATAATCACAAATCTTTATAGTTATATTGAATTTTTCTTTGAAAAAATTAATCCATTGGTTCATATAATTTTTCTGAATTTTTAATCAGATTTTATAATTTTTTTTTAAATTCTTTAAGTTTACTCTATTAAATTCACTAGTCCTTTATATTTAAAAATATTAAATAAGTGATAACAATGTTAAAAAACTCTTAAAAAGTAATGAAGTGGTGGATAACTGAATAATTTTCTACATAGTTGATTAAACATCCATGTGGAAAGATAGATTCATGTTTGAAATAAGGCAACCCAAATTTGCTCGTGTAAACTAAAGACATAAGCATAATCAGAAAGCTTTACACTTGGTGTTGGCTCATCATCTCTTCTATTACATTACACTTCAATATGATACAGAGAAGAAAGATGTAAAATCATCATAGTCAAGCTTCATAAAATTAGTCAAGATAGTCACCGTCTTCTCTATTTATTGTCTTTTCTCTCTTTAGAAGGTTAATATAAACAGTTTGCTTGTATTAGGTTTCAGTATGTTTTTTTTTATTATTTCTATTGTATTTATTTTGATTTTTTTTATTTCTGCATCTTTTACTTTGCTAATGCTATTCTTAACATGCTTTCTTTTTTTTTTTGGGGGGGGGGGTTTGAAGTATTAAAATCAAAATCCCATTTGACTTATCACATTATCTTGACTGCTATTCATACAAAGTATATAGAAGTGACTAAAGTTGTGTTTTGTCTCGGGATATTCTCCGATCAATCTAAATGCTCAGCCACCACAATATGTACATGTATATCTGATAGTAACAAGACAAGAACGTGCTGCATGTTATTCTAGATAGTAAGGGGTTTCATGTGTCTGTGCTATCAAATGGTTCTTGACTTATGATGCGCATTTATTTTTATTTTTCTGGGTATGCTCATGATGTGCATTTAATTACCACAAGTTTTATTTCTTTATTGCTTTGCTGCTCGAAGTTTCACTTAATTCAACTACATACTTTGAGATTTGTTTGTAGTTTGTTTCTTTGCTTGTAGTTTATTGATATCAACTTAGAACTTGTTAAAATTAGCAAATTAACGTGATTTCAAAGCAATATTGCAAGGCCAAGTATCCAAAACAACAATTCAAAGTGAGAAGAATAGATGCCTAAACTTCAACGAGCAAGATTCTTTTTACTATTGGTATTCGTTTTACACCAATTTTAAACAAAGTGATCCACATGCCACTTCAAGATCCCAAAAAATTACAAGATAGGACTTTACACCTCAAATCGATCTTTAAAATATGTAGCAACTACCCTATGCACTATAAATTGGAACAACTCGAATAAAACTTTCAAATGCTCAAACGAATAGTCCTAAGGTCTTAAACAACAACTAGGATACAACCAATAACAGCATTCTAATTAGCATATGTATAATTTCTTCAACTCTTTTCAATTCTTCAAAACGAGGAGCTCACTTTTGTACTTGCCAATTTCTTCCCCCGTGTCAAGGTTCTTGAAAGACATTTGACAAAATAATATTCAAATGATCAAAATATTCATTCAACCATCAAATATTCAACAAATAAGCATGGTTGTAAGAATCAAATAATCAAAATATTTATTCCATTTACAACCACAAATAAATTTTTTAGACAAACTGAACCCAACTAGTTGTGAAAAGTTACAAATGCTAGGAGATAAAGCACTAGATAGATTGTGCTTGTGAATATTCAAGGGAGTTACCATTCAATCATCACAATGCATAGTTGGAGAAGTTGCATTGTTTACCTTTGCCATTGTTACATAATTTAAGGTTCAATATGAGATGTCCCTCCCATTGATGCTAATAGTGATCCACTTCCCAATTCTCAACTACCCTCTTTATGGTCTCATTTTGACACCGATGGTGACCTACTTTGCTTGTCCTTCTCCCTTCTCAACTTCTTCTGACCCAACGACACTTCCCTTCTCCCTTCTCAACTTCTTCCGACCCAACGATGATCTTCCCTTCTCCCTCTCCCCTTATGCCCTCCATTCACAACTTCTCCTTATTCAATGAAGATATCCCAATCCCCCTTGCTCATCCCTTCTCCCTTCTCCTTTTTGCTTTTCTGAGTAGCATATCTGAAGGCTAAAACCTAGCTTCCAAATGAGAGTGTGAAGAGAGCCAATTTGCCTCATGTATTTTCCATCTGAATCTTACTTATAGAAATATGGCCATATGCTTGTGCCATAATTTCTATTTAACACTATTAGCACTCATTTAATGGTTTTAACATATAAAAGACTAATAGATCAAATAGAACAAACTTGAAGATCCAATAAAAAGGAGGAAAAACTATAGGGACCTGACTAAAAACTCAAGGAAACTATAAGGACCAAGGGGTTGATTTTTCCTTTTGTTTTTAATCCCTTTTTCAGTGTTTTTGGTTTTTTTAATTTCAATAAGATTTGATGAGAGGATTTTTATAATTTTAGTGTTTTCAATACCTGCTAAAAACAAAATCCAACAAAATTATTTTTTTAAAAAATCCCTGTCTCGTTGCATGGGACCAGGATACGCATGGGACAAAAGAGAAAATAAAAAGCAGCGCTAATAATTCTTTTGGATGAAAGAGCAGTGCTAATTACGCTCATCATTCCTTTTTCTAACCAGGGTAGGGATTAGTCTCTCTTTTTTATGTGCATTTGTTCTTGTTGGCTTCGGATCTTCAAAGCATGAAGGCGTAAAGCGCATCAGATGTGAGAAACACCTGGTCAAAAAAAAAAAAAAAAAGCAGGTTAGGGAACACGAGTAAAAATAAAAGAAATAAATCATGTATTCTTATTTTTGTGATCGTTTTTAGTTTTTGCCCAAAATTATTTCTTGTATTTTTGCTTGTGTTGACTACCTCTTATTGGTATTTGTCCTTGGGCCCTTTCTTTGCATTTACTCTACATGAAATAATTTGGTTGATTTCCCTATTTGCAGCAGCCTCCAAATTCTAATGAAAACCGAGTGAAAATCGAAAAACAGATGTTAATTCTAAACAAATCAATTCTTCGGTAACGACCAGTTGTTATTTGGGAGAAACATAAACTTCCAAAAAGGATGCAAGGGGATTCAACCAAGCACGCACAAGGTCACGCAACAACAATGAACATGACAGATTGTTTGAATGCATTTGCCACACACACACACACATATATATAAGGGTTAAATCCAGGCATTGAGGCAACAGACACAGACATCATGGAAAATAAAAAATCAGGATCCACCTGATTTGCAATTGCACGGCCCTTTGAGTGCACAGTAGAGACATAAAGTGATAAAACCAAAACCAGGGTATTGAATCAAGGCCAGTAAACTGTGACTCTCTCTCTTTTTTTTTCCTCGCTGAAAGGTAAATTATCATTCTTACCAAACATTGCAATGCCCTTGCACAGGCCCGAAGTTAGTGGTTTTTTGTTTTGTGTGCAAAAGAGGGACTATGGCTTTCGTTAAACGTGACAAGTTACAAAGACGCAGTGGGCCTTTTCTAGGAAAACAAACTAAGTGCAATGCGAATCAGCCCAAATGGACTGTTTTAAAAGAGGGGAGGCCCTTCTAATTTTTCGTAATTTTAAATTAAATCCATGTAATTTATTTTATTATAATCAATATCTTATAATTTAGTTGATTAAATGTATAATCCCTAGATGTTAAAATTCTTGAATTTTTTATTTTAAAAAATAAATTATGCGCTCTTATATTTTCATTAAAAGATCGTGTAACTTTATAACTAATTACTTAATTTTTTTCAATTCAAAATTTATATAATTAAATTACATTTTCTAAATTTAAATTTTCATAAAAATAATTAAAAATTTAAATATTATATTTATTCAGTTTTTTTACCTTCTCAGCTAAAAGCATTAAATCAATTTTCTATACATTTTGCAAGTATTTTTATTTTGGAAAAGTTAATTATTCATTAATAAATTTATTTTAAAGGATTAATATATTTGATTGATCTAACTACAGGGATTTTATTAAAAAAAAATAAACCTAATTCAAAATCAATAAAACTAGATGGACCTATAGAATTTGATTTTCTCGTTAGGAAAAAACGGTCATTTTGATCTGTGATGTGTATATTTTAAATTTAAATATTTATTTTTATTTTTAAACAGTTTATCCCTTGTAAGAATATTTTTTAACTTGACCCTGGAATTTTCTATTTGATCCATCACGGAGCTATTTTAAATAATATCATCCACCAGAGTGTGAAATATTTTTATTTGAATCACCACTATATATTATATTGGAGAAAATAATTTGACGAGTGACTAAATTAAGAAGAATAGCAGGCAACTAAGTTAAGAGGAGGTTTTATAGGAGGTTTAAGTTAAGAGGAGGTTTTATAGGAGGTTGAACAAAAATATATTTAGGGCCTGTTTACTTAAGAGTTAACAAAAATAAGCGATTTTTATATAATTTAAAAACTCCATAAAAAAAATTTACTTTGTAAGGATTTTATAAAAAAACATACATTGTTTTATGCTTGGTTTGCAGTAGTAAAAAATTAATTATTAATTATTTATTTTTAAACTTTATAAATATATTTTTTTTTTTTTATAATTTATTATTTAATTATTTAAAAATTTTATGTTATTTTCGCGTATCTCTCTCTTTTTTTAAGTAGTAACTTTCATATTTCAATTATTTTGATGAATAACTTCTTCAAACAGGAGAAGATTGTGTAAACACTAATTCAAAATCTCACTTATCAGATTTCATTTGTGAAAGACACGATTTTTTTCAAAGAATTTACCATGATATATTTGATCCATGTACAATATCATGAAAAATAAATAAAAAATTTTGGCTGCTACCTAGTATCAATAATAGGTCTAAAACAGTATCTAAAAATAGAAAAATTTAGATATTTGTATTCCGTCAAAGCAAGGAACCACGTCAGATGTGTTTGAGATAAATTCCATCTTGAGAGAGTTGAAAATGCACGATCTTGTTGAAAGTTTTTATACACTTGCCCTTTCTCAAGGCATTTTTTTTAAACAAATAAATATTCCTCAAAGATGGAGTGTGAAATGAAATTGAGATGCTGATGTAAGTTTTTTCCTTCTAAATCAAATAAATTCATAAATCATACATGAAAGATGTTAAAACAATAAATTCTTGCAAAGCTTATTATTTGTCCTCCCGTCAGAGGTGTTCCCAAAATGTTGGGAATCAAGTAAATGGCTCAATTAATGAATGGATCCAATTGGATTGAAAAAGAAGCTTCTCAGTATAATTTTTTAAAATAATTAAATATATATATTTTTTAGATTTTGATTATTTTTAAAAGTTTAAATAAATATTATTAAAAATTATAAAATATTTTTTAAACAGTAATTTTTTTAATAAAATAAATTTGAATAAACGGACCTTAATCAGCCAGCTATGGAAATAGAGTTTCACTGCCAGTCAGCGGAGGAATAGAAATATCGAATTTCATTGTTTTTCTCAAATGAGAAGCGACCTTGCCATTTAAACGAACGGGCCTGGGCCGGGCCAGGAAAAGCCGAGGTTTTAATCGCGGAACGTGCCTTGAGGAAGATGCACTGGAATTTGTTTTTCTCGACACATAAGGATGCGTGGAAATTGATGGAAGGAGGGGGGGGGGGCTTTAGGACCGCATAATCTGAAAGCGCCGGAGCGAATGTCCAGGAAGGGTTTTTGATGAAGGGCCAAAGGCAGATCCGCCCGTTAGTTGACAATGTTAATCGAGGCGTGGAAAGTTGACGGGGCTTTTAATTAATCAAATCAAGGATTGGATTGGAGAAGGCGAGATTAATGGAGACAGGGTGAGAGAAAGTGCAGGTGTGGCGGTACGATTGGGGTGAAGTGACTGGTGATTCACAGAGCACGAGAAACGCAACGTGGAAGAGGAACACACGCAAGGAATCCCATGTGGGGTCTGAGGAGTGAAAGCAAAAAGGTTAATAGGTAGTTGAGTTGAGTTGAGTTGAGTTGAGTTGGGGAGGGGAGGGGAGGATGTAGAGAGTCTAGGAAAGCGTGCCCTTAGGAAGCCGCCACATCATCATACTCTCTTGTCGCCCCGCCCATTCTCCAATTCCCACGTCTTTTCCTGCACTTCTGTCCTTCGCTGGAGCCTTCATTCCATGATCTTGCTGCACCCATCCTTTCGAATCAACGTTCATTTTATTAATCGGTGCTCAGTTTCAAATTTCATATTTACCTCCCATGTCGAGTAAGCATTTTTTTCTTCAGCAAATTATTCATTTTACTACTCTATTTGTTTTATCCGTGAAATATATATATATATATATATATATTTAGAAATATCACCTAAGAACCCTTACAGCTTTTCAGTAGCAAAGAATGACCCTATAATTTGTTGGCGAGGATGACTCCTTGAAGAACAAAATAAAAGAGATGAAAAAGAAAGCTGTACATGTTTTCTTCCAGATGTGGGCAACATTTTTCTTCAAGCTTAATTCACACTCACTTATTTCAATCTTCGAATGCATGTTGGGTTGGAGGTGAATTTTCTTCAAGATATAGTGAAAACTTTGGAATATAATTTGTACTGTCAAAAGTAAAGCTAGGACAACAATAATTTTTTTTACAGAGACTTCATCTCTAGTGCATTCAAAGAATAAAGACAATAAATTTTAATAGATATATATCTTTAAATGTTTAAAATGAGTGATGGTGAATGATGTTTATGAATGCTGAAATGATGCATTGAAATGGCACCCTTTAAGTAATAAAACTATCTTTAAAAGTTAAAATCAATATTGGTTTTGAATAATCTTATCTTAATTTATGAGTATCCCTATGTTGGTTCATAAACTTGCACAGTTAAATAATTAATATTAAGCAATAGTTATTTATAATAACTTTTCATGAAATGAAATATTCTTTTAATACATAGAGTTTTCTTAAAATATATTATTTTAGTTTTATAACCCTCCAAACTTGTCTTTAAAATCTAGAAAACACAATCTTGTTAATTATAACTCTCTATGTGACCTTTTATAAAAAAATCCTTAATTTATAAAGACATAACACCTTAATTTATAAGAACATGATATCTCTTTATCTTAAAATATTCTAACATAATTATGAAATAACACCGCACACCCAGAGACTAGGCTGAAAATAAAATAGAACATCACAAATAGTTGCTTATTTACTTGATACCAACACTTATACAGTTATTACTTGTCTTATTAGTGTTTTTAAATTGTTCATAAACGAATTGGTGTTTGTTAGTGACGAGTGTTGCTAACACTGGTACATATGTTATTACCCGATTATGGTTGCCTGTACAAATGTTGCTATTGAATAAATGACCAGTAAGAGAGAGAAGAAGAAATAATAATAAAAAAAAATGTGTGGGACCCACTAAATTTTTATTAAAAACTCACCTTCCTTCCATTTTCTTCATTCATTCTTGCGCGCGAGCTGAGGCGGAGAGACGCGAGTTGCCGGTGCGAAATATCTAAATTTTTAAGGTAAGAGTTTGTAATAGGATATTTAGGGTGTGATTTTAAGCTTTTCAAGACTAAGTAAGTATTCTAAAAATTTTTCTTATTCATCCTTCTTATTTAGTTTCTGAGTGTAGTGGTAGAAAATTTAAGATCTGGAAAAGGAAGAGGGATGAATTTATGTTGAATAAATATGATTTTTGAGGTGTCAGTAGTATAATAAATGTTCTAGAGTATAAATTTATTGATGATCTTTAAATCTGTGGCTTATGGATCAAATTCTAAACTAGATCTGAAAAATATATGTTGATTTATTGAGGTTTAGATGATTATTTGGATGAGAAATGAATATT
The DNA here is from genome assembly GCF_029017545.1 of Prosopis cineraria. Taxonomy (NCBI): domain Eukaryota; kingdom Viridiplantae; phylum Streptophyta; class Magnoliopsida; order Fabales; family Fabaceae; genus Prosopis; species Prosopis cineraria. Next base: position 2,129,626 of record NW_026555346.1, read on the forward strand.
ATGGTTTATAGGATTATGATTCTAAGCTAGAGACTCAATTTTTAATTTTTGAATATTTTAGGTACGAATTTATCTAAGAAATAAAAAAAAAATTTGATAATAGAAATTAGTTTAAATTTGATTTTTTAGATTATTAATGTTTATTGATAATTAAAAGAGGAGTTAAAAATTTTACTTAATAGTATTAACTATAGATTTGTATTAAGATTGAGATAGGAATTATGTTATATTTTTAATTCTATTATTAGAATTATTTATTAGTTTCAAAAATTGAAACTAATATTTATAAATAATATGTTATTTGTAGATTGTATTACTGGTGAAGATTGTGGAGAGAGAGAAATTTTAAGGAATAATTTATTGAAAAAGCCACAAGGTAACCATGCTTTTAATTTATGATTAGTGTTACTTCTTGTTAATTGGGTTGATTATTGAGAAAATTATGAATTTTGTACTATTGTATAATTGTGCAATATTATTATGAATTTGTTGATTATTGTGGGAGGTGTTGGGAGACTTGCTATTATTGTTGTATTTATGTGCCACGTGGTATGCCCCTATTGTAGCTCAATAGGTGGCTTGTAAGGGCTCGGGCTAATCTACCTTTGGCCGGGTAATTTAGCACCGAGTGAGGGCTACGGCTCGAGGTTAATGGAGGGATATAAGGATGGTTGTTTGTGTTATTATAATATTTCTTATATTTGTTGGAATTATATATTTTTAATTCTCACTTAGTAAGCACACACTTAACTGTTTGTATACACTATCATAAATTGGCTTTGGTTACTGGACTTTTGAGTCTCATTATGTGGTTAACAATTTCAGGAGAAGGCCACGAGTGACACGTAGAGGAGTCCCAGAGGCTTAGTGGTATAGATCACTGTCTCTTTTGTGGTATTTAATTTATGATTTTATAATGTGTTTATATTGCCAATATTAGGACTTTTTTATGTTTATGTCAATTATATGAATATATAAATGTAATCATGCCTTTCAAACTATTTCTATTTTTGGTACAATTTGGATGACTGTAATTTTAATATTTGGTTTACTTTGGATTGGTTAAAATGGCATGATTATAAGGTCAAAATAATGGCTTGTGTTTGAAAATTGATTAAATTGCTTATTTTACTTGTTGGGAGTATAAGGATGGACAAATGTGATTTAGTTTACTTGTTGGGAGTATAAGGATGGACAAATGTGATTTAGCCTAATGGCATGTGGGAGGTAAAAATTTATCTGAAATGTTATAGTGTGTGAGTTGAAGCCAATTATAAAATATTTTATATCGAAATTATTGATATAAAAATGTGTTGGGTGGCTGTAACCCAACTATGGTTGAGTTAAATTATTTAAAAAAAAAATTTGGTGTGTTACACAAGCCTCCTTTGAATGTTATTATTCAGATAGTAATGAAAACCTAATCTCCTTTTCAAAAAAAAAAAAGGAAAATAGCATTCAAGGACCTTCTAATAAATTTATTTATACACAAAGGCCATCAACAAGTCATTATTTGGGGGGGGGGGAGTCTCCCTTATCATTTTAACAACATATAATTTCATAGTGATAATTGTTTGTGAATAATTCTTTTGGGAGGCTATTGAATGTGATTCTCCCTAAAAAAAATTACAATGTCATAAATAAAGTAGTTAATTATTAAACATTAACACGATTGGTTTAGTTAATTATTAATTATTCCTCCCCTTAACAACATATTCCTCTTATTTATAATGCTATATTATTACTCGTTAGTCCTTGATGCGAAACCTTTTACAAATTTAAACTCAGTGAAATATTCGTAAATGGCATCAAAAAAATGCCCCTGGTCTCTTTATAATGACATTTCCACCATCTTTTCTCCGGTGTATAAAGAGCTATACTACTCTCTTACCGAAATAAATAAATAAAGACGTATGCTACTAGAGGGGTAGAGCTGAGAAATTGACAGACTTTTAAGCATTTAACTAATTTCAAATACCTTTTCCAATGTTAAGAATACTTAACAGGGTTTTATAAAAACGAATGAATATGGAGTATTACGTGATGACGTGCGCATGAGACTTGTTGATAATCAAATTTCTCATATGGGAGCTGCTCCCTCTGGTTCAAAATATAAACAATTTTTATTGTTAATAATCAAATTTCTCATATGGGACCTGCTTCCTCTGGTCCAAAATATAAACAATTTTTATTGTTAATAATCAAAATTTTCATATGGGACCTACTCCCTTTGATCCAAGATATAAACAATTTTTTAAAAAAATTTACATACACACAAAATCTTAACTCCTATAAAAATATATATTATTTTTTATTTCTACCTCTAATCCCAATTATCAATATATTTTATAATGAGTGAGAGAGATATTTACATTAATATAAAAGTTAATAAATATAAAATAAAAATTTTCTTTTTGCACATATTAAGTTGTTTATATTTTAAATCAAGATTAACTAAGAAAAAATGTTTATATTCTGAAATGCACTCGAGTGACTATTTGTTTCTTCCATTCTCGTCTTGTCCTTGCTTTTCCATTCTTTTTTTTTTTTGAATACAAGGCCATAGAAAAACTGCACAAAAGGGACTAAGATCTAGTCATGTCTAAAGTCATGAGGCTTATACAATCCGGAGATTGGTTGTCAAAAATAAAAACATCAAAATCTCTGTAAGATGTTTTGTGGGTTAGAAAATCAGCATATTTGTTAGCTTTCCTGTAGACATGATCAAAGGTAATCTCACAATTTCTCATGATAAGTTCTCTGGTGTTCTTAATAATCATAGATGGGTGTCACAGTAGCTATTGTTAATTAGCGATAAGGCTTTCAATGAGTTTGTGCAGATATTGATTTTAAGAAGATTCTCATTCCAACAAAGATTGAGTCTTTCTAAAAATTCCAAGAGCTCGACTGTTGTGCTTGGGTAATAACCAAGATTTTTAAAGAGCCCCTTAATTCAATTTCTTTTGTCGTCTCTGATAATACCACCACAAGTAGCAGCACCATTATTTATAACAAAGCCATCGACATCGAGTTTAACCCAACCAGATTTTGGAGGATTCTATTTAGCTTCATATCTGTTGTATTCTTGCTCAAAAGGTTGATCTTGAATTGTAACTTTAGGTCATTTATTAGCTACGGTGTGTTGGAGAAAGCAATGTAATTTTCAAGAAAGTCATCTTCAAATTAAATCTTCCAGTATCTGGCTTTCCATACATTCCAACATGTTTGGGTAAAGAGTCTTTGCCAGGAGATTCTTCTTATAATCCAATTGCCTGCATCATTCTTAGTGTTCCAGCTTATCCAATCCTGCACATCACAAGAGAAAAAGGTATTAAGTTTTGCAGGGTTTACTACATTTCTCTATAACTCTTGGGCTTCCTTGCAATCTCGCAAAATGTGAATAGAGGAGTCAGTACCAAGGGAGCATATACGCAGCTAAGGAGTATGTAACCTCCCTGAGGTTAAACCACAATTAACTCTAATACATTATAATATGAGGTTTTTAAAAGAAGAATTTTTCAAAATTAATTCAAAGGAATCCCAATTTATCATTTCAAATCTCATACACAGATTTAAGAACTCCAAATCAGAGTTTTGAAGACAAAGCAAAAGCTTGGAAGACAATGGGACCCAAATAATGAGTTTTATAACTCAAAACAGATTTTTACACAGAATTTGACATGTGTGTCGTGGTGTGTTTCCTCTGTGCCATGTAGCGCATTGCACGAAATTTGACAAATCAAGGCTGTCATTTGACAGCACAGGGAGCGAACTTTCGACACGTCTTAAATCTTTGTTCGACGTCTGATTGAGGTGGTTTTAATGTCTACACGGAGCTTTCTCCTAGCTCTAGCTAATGGCACCAGTTTCACACTCAAATTCATTTTTATCAAAAGTTGAACACTAAAATCTATTTTTGACATATTTTCACAAAATTTCTCAAATAGGGTGTCCCAACTCAACCATATGTGCCAATAGCCTACACCAACCCTCCGACCACACTCAATAAATTCTTGCAAACTCGTGCAACACACTACACGCAATAAAATACACTTATTTTCCAAAAACACAACTCAACCTCAATTTTCACAAAACATAAAGGAGGAGGAAAAGTTGCATAAAATCAACCATTTTATTCATATTTCTCAAAAATACATACGTTTATATTTGCATGAGTATTTTGGCTCTATCCTCGAGTTTACAACAAAAACTCACTAATTCAAGGCATAAAATACACTAGTTAAACACAAAATCATGCAAGTAGTACGCCAATCATAACAATTAATTCTAGTTGACAATTACATTAACAAATACACATGAAAACAACTAAAGAGAAGCATAAAGAAGATTTACTTCACAAATCCTAAGTCTAAGTATGTTTTCTCTGACTTAGTTCCGATGAGCTAGTCCATAAAAATATTGAGAATTAAGGGATGAGTATAACCACTCAATGACAAGTTTTACTTAACCTTTACAGTTACATATTAATTATAAATAGATGCAAATATGCACATAATACATATATCACATAGTATTGAACCACGGTTCACAAAACTAACAACTACGTGACCAGACTTGCCACAAAATACTATATCATGTTGTTTTTAAAAACATAACTTAGAGTTGCAAAAATAACAACCATGTGCCCTTAACACGCGCCGGATCACAAAACTAACAACCATATGGCTGGACTTATATGCACGATTATATGCTAACCTTATATCCTGCTGTTACCTCTAACACAAAACTAGTGGCTATCACGAGACTACGTCCTTCACGGATTAACCCAGCCTTTCACTTGTGAGGAGCTATCGGGCTAGGGTTAACTCACTCACTTATGTAATTTGATTTCCCCCAATACTAATAACCATAGGGTGTCGTACACCTGATCTAGCTTCTTCACGAACCGGTGAAGATTAGTTAGGTTCGAGTCTCTCATAGAACAAGTGGGACAGTCCCGAAACAATCATGGGACAAGGGTTACCTCCCAATTCCAATGGTTGATACTAAGGCTAGTTTCCGATTCCAACAGTCACTACCAATACCATATGAATTTCAACCAATTTACTCTTCTCCCTAGGCGAACTTCCGCCAATAATCGTGCTATGTACATTTCACATATAATATGCATTTAACAATCTTTCCTCAACACTTACACTCAAATGACACAAATACTTCACAATTTAACACTTAATTCATCACAATTCTCCACCCATAATAATAAATCACAAATAATTTCACAAAACATAAAGGGTGGTAAAATCAAAGTTTTCTCTTCTCTAAAACCATTTCACAAATTAAGTATTTGCTAATATGCATCATCAATTTAACTCATAAATTACATTTCATAAACAATTAACATTCAACTATAAAAATTAAGTTTTTCCCTGTTATTTCAAACTTTTGAGAGGTCAAAAGTTTACCCCTCACTATATCAACTTTCCAAAGATTTAACAAGCTCGAAAGGTGCCAAGACGAACCTCTCTACAATCAAATTATAAGAATATCATCATCATCTAGCTATTTAAGCTCTATCAACATAAAACTCTTCATACACTATTTTACCAACTTATAACCACTATCCATCCATACCCAATGGGCTCATTAGATTTCATAAATGCACATTGTCATTAATAGCACCTTAAACCATCATTAATGCACATTAAACTCTCAACTACCTCATAAATACCAATTTTTAGACATTAAATGCTCCTATGGACCAACCACTTTTAAAATCATCAATGCGGTGTTCCAATATATTAAATCGCTCCCATTAATCTCATTTTAACCAATAGAATCGGACTCATACTCCTATAGACTGAAAATCCATCTCCCAATTCAAATCCTATCATGAATAATCATAAATGAGGGAGAGAAAGGAAGGAGAAAGCACCATGATCTTACTTGAGTGTTTGGGAGCTCCAATCTATCAACAATGGGACCAAAAGTCGTGCCCTAGCAGAGCTAAAACCAAGCTCTTCATTTTCCTCCTCTTTCTCTCTTATGTTTTCGTGTAGCTCACAAGCTGATTTATTAGATTTTTGGTTGTGTGTCGCGGTGCATGATACCCTCCACCGCGGCGCATGGCACAGAAGAGCCGGTTACGTTCAAATTGTGTCCGTGTGCTGCGGCAACCAACCATGTGCCGCCGTTTGTGGCACAGAACACAACTCTTCATTTTTTCGTCCTCTTTCCTTGCCCAGGTGGCCTGCCATCAATCCGGACCTATTTTTAGGGTTGAAATCACATCAATTATGCCAAGTTCAGCCCCTTTAACCACACACCTCATTAACTCACTAACTACCCTAATTAAGTTAATAAATCAAGGTTAACATTTTTTGAATGTTACAGAGTATCCACGTTAGTACATGTATAGTTGGTTTGTAGATGGTCCCAAGCAGCCTTCTAAAGGAAGTATTTAATTTTCTCACAGGTGGGCCATTTTCAAATCTTGGACTCAATATTAGAGCGATTTTGATCTTTTTGAATCTCTAAAGCTTTATAGGCATATTTGATTGAGAAGTTACCATCAGAGGAAGCTCTTTATATAAGAGCGTCTTCATCACCTTGTTAGTCAGGAGAATGAAAAAGTGCAATCTATCTAATGATCTTAGGAATGGAGGTAGCATTTCATAAGATCAAAATTCCAACCTCTTGTTGTGTTGCTGAAATTCGAGACTCGTGCATAAAGAATAGAGTCAATATTATGGGAGGCATATCTGATAAGAGGATCAGGGAGGGGGCAAGATTTTCCATCTTTAATTGTGCACTCACTGATCTCATCATCCTCGCTGTTGTTGCCAATACTTATCATTCCTAAAGTGGAATAACAGATCTTTTTTATGATTTCTCTTTGGATGGAGCCAATCCCCGTTGTGCTTCTGTAAAACACCTTTTAAAATGCTCTCACACATTATAGTGGTCGCGTCGCATGTAAAATAAAGTGATGGCCATGCCTACATGTGATGACATTATGAACTTCCTTATTGAGTGTGCTCACACTGACAGAGAGGCCTAATTGGAAGGCAGCCTTATTTCGAGATAAGGGGCATATAATTTTCTTCTTCTTGTTTTTTTTTTTTGCAAATTAAGTTTATCCCGTCATTAATAATACTTATAGAATCTATATAAAATGTAAACCGCGTGAAATATTTCAAAGGTAAACAAAAAAAAAAAAACAGAAAAGGAGCAAGCAAAATAAAAGGAGGAGCGGTCACGTTTCAATGTATACGAGCCATGATAATTTAAAGATCCGTGTTATGTGTTGAAGTAATTTTTGTTATTAGGATTTAGGGGCATCCTGGAACATCCGGGTCAGAATATAGCTTTTAAATTAAGTTTCGATTTAGTGGATATTACCAAAAGGACCAAGGACTAAGATGAAGCTGCAAGCAATGATAAAGAGACCTGGAAATTGGAATTATGGCTCGGTGGAAATAAGTAAATACTCATATTATCTTATTTACAAATTACTCCCAATGTATCTTATTAAAATCAGGAAAATTTTTAGAACTCATTAGTCCGATTTAAAAATTTAATAACTTCTTAACTTTAGTTCTATCATATATTTATATTTTTAATAACATATTTTCTTTTATCAACGTTCTAACGGAGGGTAAGAAAAAAACTATGATAAAATTTAATAATGTGATTTGTAAATAAGATTAAAAAAAATTCTTTTTATTTTATAAATAGATTCTCTTATTTTTACCAAATTATAAATAGAGTCAAAGGAAGTACTTTGAATCTTAAGACTTGTGGCAAATAGTACTATTTTGTTAAAGTTAAAATCCTAAAATTTGAGCACATCATAGTTCTTTTTTCATGTCTAATAGCACCCCCCAGAAAGTTAAAATGGGTCAAGTTATTACAAAATACACTGTCTTTAGAGTTATAAATAATAGTTTTTAATGTTAATAAATCATCAGTATGCCAATATAAATACTATCTTCACATCACAATATAATATATTTTTTAAAATATTTACTTGGTCCAAAATATAAAGTGTTAGATAACTTTTATAATCATTTTTTCAACTATATTCTCACTTTATTTATTATTATTTTTGACAAAAATAATGTACTTGAATTTTAATTGTTATTATCAAAGTACTTATATAGGGTATTTAATGAAAGTAAAATTGAAAAGATATACATTTTTTAAGAAATTAAAGTTTTAACTAATATTTTTTGAGAACCATAAATCAATTACCAATACTCTATATTTTAGCATAAAGGGAGTATATCATATAAAAATGGGTTGATGAACATATATAATCATAAATTATCATGTGAATAGCATTTTGGATTATGAATTTATGAAATGTGTAAAAATTCTTCTTAATTTTTAAATTTTGAGGGCAAAAAATTCTACTATTAAGTTAGAGAAAACAATCATTATTTTCAAAGGTTAAAATAAACGTCACATTAGCATGTGACCGAGCTTTATAATTATAAAATTAACATCCATTTTCTTTAATTTAAAGGTGAGGTTTTATATGTTCAAAATTTAAAAATTAATTTTTTTTATATATTTTAAAAATTTAAAATTTAAATGCTATTCACAAAATAGGTCAGGGTTACTATGGTCAGCAACCCTGTAATCATAAAAAATCATAATATTTTTAATTTATTGCTAATTTAATTCACCTTAGACTCGTGAAAAGCCCTGCGACCACAAACGAGCCCGGCTGAATAAAGTGACACAAAAAGTGAATTTTTGTAACTCTAGATGACAAGTTGGAAATTTTGTTGGTCAATTTAGTATTTGTTTTCAGCCTCCATAAACAACCAGTAACAGGGCCAGGGGCCGAAGTTAATGGCTATGTATTGCATAAATATAATAGTTTTAAGACTCTAGCTACGGGTCAAGACAGGCTAATTTTGAAAAACAAAGAGGCAAGTTTTTATACATTACTATTTCCAACTGAAGGAGGTTTTTTTTTTTTCTCTCTTTTTTCTCTTTTTTGGTTTGGAATTTGGTCCTTTTGTAAATAATGCAACGAGCAAGCGGAGGAATTATTCTCCAAAAAATATTCGTTGCAAAGAAACCCATGACGGTTCAAGTTTTATCCTTCCTGCCAACCAGCTCCACACACCCACGCACGGCAGAATCCAAACTTCCGCCCTCCAGAACCGTGCCCATTTGCCAGGGCCCAACAGAAGGACACGAAAGCTGCCACTTCTCTTTCATCTCACAACTCTTCACTATTTCTTTACTTTTTTATGCGCTGACTGCACCCTCCCCAAGTAGCAGCCCCTTCCACCTCTTAAATGCTCTCTCCCAAATTTCACATTGGTAAGCAATATTATTTTTGGTCTCCTTTTTTCACGTTCAAATGTTACCGTTGTTATTATGACTGTATACACTGGGATCTACTATGAATGCAACACGCAGAAATATCAAGGATCCCGGAGTGCTTCACAAATAAAGTTGTTCAGAACAGAAGAGCATATATTAGAGGTAGAAGAAACTACGACTAAGGTTAATGAGAAGAATACATGGCAGCACTAGAGACTAGAAGAGACAGAAATATACATATAAAAAAGGCCGGAATATGAGCGGAACTTTCTGAAACCCTGGACCCTATCCCGCTGGAACTGCTACCGGTCACCGGTTACACATCCTACGATTTTGTCACATTCTTCTCCGAGCCCTTCTTTTCTGTGTCCCCCATTTCCACTTCCAATCCTTCTTTTTCAAGGCTCCCCTTCTCTACATCCTCCTTCATTGGTTCCTCCATCACTCTTCCTTTCCAGTATTTGCAATGCAGCACCAGCTGGAGGATGCCTAGTGGAAGCCCAATCACGCTCGGTCCCTGTCAAAAAGATCAAGTTCCAGACACACAGGTTAATTCAAACTTGTCTTGTTCTCGGCTTTAATATCAACAATTCTCAACTCAGAAGGTAAAATACAAACCGCAACAAAAATGTCCCTGATGAGAAGTCCGTAGGTCATCCAGAGCGAGCTGGCTAGGAATGAGCACAGCGATAAGGGAAGGGGCATGAACTCCACGCTCTTGGTCTTTATAACTTTCTTCTGCAGTAGAGTAAATTTAATCATGTTATGAAAGGCTGAGCAGGGCGGAGAGACAAAAAAGACAAAGTAGTAGTGGAGTGGCCTTGCAAAGACGCTCCTCCTTTTGTTTTCATTTTCAGTCTCTATTTTGCTTTTTCAATAAATGCGAAACAGATTATAATAATTGAACTCCTATGTTCCCCTGTTTTGGTTTTGTTTGCTTCTCCCTGTTTCTGCTTGGATGTAATTAGGAGGACAATTTTGGGTGGAAGACAAAAGATGACTCACCATCACAACCAAAGGAGAGCCGTACATTGCTATAGAGACCACAAGACCTATGCTGCCCACGAGTAGCTTTCGATGACGATGGTCGTGGAAGGCAAAAGCTGAGATAATAGCAGTGATGCAGAACACTAGCAACACTGGTATAGCTGTCATGGCTACCTGCACCTGTAATGGAAAATCACCTTCAGTAACCATATCTTTTCTCCACCTGTACTTAGCATGCCCAAGCATGTGCGCAAGGTAAAGATGCTATCTTGCTGGCTGCCAACTTTTGTTTCTGCAGTCCTTGATGCAGGACACTCGTAAATGATGCCTCGCGCGCAAATAATCTTGATCATAAATTTATATTCGGAAAGTCACTCCCATATTATCTTCTTCCCGCAGGAAACGATCTCATAAAAAGAACATCAATCCCCTAAAAACAGTTATTTAGGGGGGCTGATGAAAACTTTCTTATGTATCATCTTTCTTTTGTAGCTTACAGAATAGAGTAAAAGAAAATGGGATGGCTTTTGGGCATGTTCCTTTTGCTGTAGTGTTTCTTGTTTGGGTTAAGAATGAAGGAAGAAGTTTGTATGGAAGTTAGAACTTGCCTTTCCTTTGGCCGTAGCATACCAGAAGTAGATGAGAACATAAGATAGCTCAAGGGCGATCCCGACGCCATTAACGGTAACCAGAGGGAAATTTTCCCATTTGCAGCTCACAACAGGCAGTCCATACCAAGTAAAGAGGAGACAGTTCAACAGCCCGATGATGTAGGGGATGCATGGGAACTCCTCTGTGCTTTTCTTCCTTATGACCCTCCCAAAAGTGACCCTGAAGAAAGAAATCGTAAAGGAACAGTCAAGGTTTCACATTCTTCAAAGACAGGAAGATGACAGATGAGAGTAAAATAGCATAGCATACGTGGGAGCAGCGTAAAGGGAAATTGAGGCAGCATTCCCTGCAAGAAGAACCCAGACGGTTCACTTTCTTGTTAAGAAGTCACATTTATCAGTAATGCTAAGGAATGAAGGAATGAACAACCAAATACCAAGAATGGCGACGGCCATGCGAAGGGTCTGTGCCATCTTTAGTTCTCTTCAGTCTCTAGTAAAGATGAGGCGAATAATGTGCATCTCCAAGGAGAGCCATGAGGTGCTATATATAGCAACTCGGGGGTACTGTTCAGCAAACAGCCCTGCTCTCGATGATGTGGCTTCCATTTTCTAGAGATATGGGAATTTATTAGACAAGTCTTTGGCTTAAGGCTAGTTTTGGTACCACATAGAGATAAAAATAATCTCAGATAAATGACAATTTTGGGTGGAGGGTAAAAATTTTCATTCAAGCATGTTCTCGGGGTGTGACAGCAAAAAGTTTGTGTCCCCGACTAATTGCCTAGGTTCCATCTCGTAGCTGAACCAATCCCAATATGAACATTGAACGAAAAAAGAAGATTCTAATCAGATCACATATCAGGGAGAAATTAAGTCGTCCTATGAGCAGAGAAGAATATGGAATTTTTTATCATATACTCCATCACCAACAATTCTATGAACGTTTGGAGAAGAATTTTTCCCCTGTTACGTGGAATAAAATTCATCTGACGGCAACGGGATTTGTGGCTGGCATTTAATTTGAAAAATGAACATCTGGATTTTTATTCCTTCAGTTACCAGAACAGAAGGAATTGAATTATCATTGATGCATCATGTAATTATTATAAATGGTAAGTCTTGAACCAGGCGTGGAAATCTTTACTGAGATCTGAGATCTTATTCTTATTGGGTGGCCTGTCAATAAGTTGTTTGAACTGAGTTGCTAATTGCCTTTGACAGACTGGAACTTCAATAGCCTCATCCTAGAACCCAGCAAGAGGTTTCTGATGCTTCTTACATGTTTGGTTCTGCGTGGCTGATGCTGTTCAAGTAGGCGGGACATATGGAATCTTATATAATAATGACTCGAGTTGTAATCTGGTTCATCCAAAATCATATCATCTCCGTTCGTTTCGGATGCAGCTGGATGGAGCCTAGAGGGTCAAATTAATCTGCAACAACACTTACTAGTTATTGTTATATTGTTAACATTGTGACTATTTGAATTGAATGATCGAAGAGTCCAGATTGCAGGCTTCGCTGATTGATGCAGTATACTCACCCACTGATTAACAAGAGTGAAGACTGCTTTTGTTCTGCTTTCAAGCAGGTTTTTTACACACGCATATAAATATAATGCATGCACATATACAAATTCGGTGTGCTCTATGGATGGATCACCAACGAGCACAGTACCTTGTAGAGTGATCCTTATAAGCAGATAGAATATGTTCTCGAGTTGAAAGAAATTAAACGCTAGGACGCTCTATGTATAAATAAGATGCATTTCTGGTTTGTGTTTCATGTCCCGAGCGCATAATCCTCCCCGATGTTGACGTACAAGCTAGGGCACTGCCTTAATTAGTACATGCATGAGGCTGCAACGCAAAGAATTGCAGGTATTTTCCGAATAACTTCTGCGAGCACGACCCGTCACCGTCAAGCCTGGCTAGCTAGCTATTAAGAATTAAAGAATTAATTCCATTATTCTTATCATATCATCTCCTTGATAACGCATTTCCTTTCGATATATCAAATTATGGCTAGTTTTTCCCCTCCTGTTATCTCCAGATTCATCGCGTTGAATTTTCAATTTTACAGCACACGGGACGGCCACGAGACTACAAAGATGATCGAAATACTAGTTGGAGAGTGGGAATAATATTATATGCGACAAAATCTTCTTCTTCTTTTTTTTTGCCATTTGTCCTTTTCTCCAATGAATTGCATTGGAGCATTGCTCGAATATGCTTGTTCATTTTTGATTGTCCATGTTACTCAAGTTTTCCATTAAGCTCCTCCAGTCCTTTCCTCTGATGGAAATCTTTCCAAATTTCCTGTAATTAATCTCTACCTCACAACAACCAGCCTAAGCATATGTGGAACGGAAATTATTTTAAAACAGGTTCCATCATTCATATTTATTATACAAGGCATAGTTTTTTCCTCTTTTCATGCATACGTGTGTGCATTCGTTGGAGTTACCTTAAAATTTAATCCAAATTTAAATTAAATCTGTTCCTGATGACTATCGCGATCTTGGGGCCGCCTACCCTACAATAATCTCACATTCACAGAGGAATGAAACCCAGATCAATAGAAGAAGATGCCATCTCGTTTCATGAACTAGCATAATTTGGCTGATTCTTTCCTTGGAATATTGTTTTTTCTCAATTTTCAGAAGCCAAAGTCTCCCCCCAAAGGGGAAAAAAACTTGTTTGGAATAAATTAAGATCATCTAATGTTGGCCCCATGACGAAGCTGACCTCTCATCGAAACCCATTCATTGTATTTTTTTAAGATGAATCAGCAGCCACTGACCTAAAAAATGAAACTAACCAAGGGATCAATCAATTATTAAAATATATACTTCTGATATTGAAGGGGGAAAAAGGCAAATTAGACGAAATGGCTAGTATATATTCCCATGCAGTGGCAGGTTCGGTCGAGGAGTCGAATGCAGGGCAGGGAGTGTGACGTGGCAAGATGGTTGGCATCCACAAGAAACTGAGGCCTTTCATTATTGGCAAAACTTATCAACGAAGCTAAATCAAGTCCTGCTTCAAAGGGTCTACTAAGATTTCCATGATGGAGCTGAGCTCAACATTAATATTTGGATTATTGATCTTGTCTTCCAAATTCTATGACGCCCTTTGAGTAAGGGCCCGTTTAGTTGAGAGATTTCTTTTAAATGAAAATGAAAATGAAAATAGACAAGCAAAGGGAATGGAGATAAATAATAAAAAAATATTTTATACGTGCAAGAATAAAAACAAAATATTTTACTCTGATGGTATCGTGAGCCGTAAAGAGCGAGATTGAGGGGAATTGAAAATAATTTAAAGCAGAAAATAAAAAAAAAACTAAATTACCATCCTTTTCCAGAACATAAAATAAACTGGTCGCATGTATAGTTTTGCAATTTTAAAAGAATTTCACAGCGTGTAACAGTTTTTCTTCTTCAAACCAATCATTTATGATAATAATACTTTCTCCAATCCTGTTATAGAGCGCCCTCTATAAGAATTATTTGGCTCTTAACATAAGGCATTTGATGGAGTATTAATTTTTTTTTTTTGCAATACTATCCCATCTAAATTCATTAATTATGAGAAAAAATGTAATATAAATTTAATTTTTTTTAAGTAGGGGATAAAATTAAAAATTTATTTTATCTTAAGATAAAGTTAATTAATAACTTGATCACTTTTTTTTTTTTCAAATTTTGAAGAGGTGTTATTAGTGGCTCAAAATTAAATTGGAGGCAGTATGCGGAAATCTTATATTCCCTGCTTTTCACGTATGGAATCATGGAATTCTGTATCTTTCATATTAATATGCCCGGTGACCTTGCCATACAGCCTGAGTATCCGTCCAAACCGGTGAACCACGGTCACTCCCAATGTCCAAAACACTAACCACGCACCCATCATAGCATCATCTGCCGTCAATAAATTATTTTTTCGTGTTTTTCTAATAGAATTTAAAAACAAAATTTCAAAAGGAGTATTACAACTCCTTCTAAAAAAAGTTAATACCAAATTAATATTTTTTTAAAAAAATCAATATTAAAATATGAGAGGATAAATATTGAATTAAAAAAATATATAATTTTAAGTTCTTTACTTTGTTCATGTTTTGCGATTAATCCTACATTTTTTTTCAGTATTTTTGATCCTGCACTTTTATTTTTTATTGTTTTATGTCCTCAAAAGTTTCTATACTTTATTTATAAAAGAATCTAAAATAATAAAAAAATTATAAAAATTAATAACAAAATATAATAAAATATAGAGTTTAAAGTTATATTTTTTCATTAAAAAACTTAAATTATGAAGAGATTTTAATTCGTTTTCTTCCGTAGTTATTATAATATAATCTCGCACCCTTTGATCAACTGTTAATTTGTTTCCCTCCCCGTGACAGTTCATTAAATCCGCATACCGTATAGGGTTGCGTCTCTGTTCCCTCTACAGACGAATGGGAGCTGAGGGCTTTGGCATAACGGTATTATTAGTCTGTGTCCCTCCCCCATCAGTCATCACCATTTTCTAATTTTCACGGTGGCAATACCATGAGCTCGCGAGGTTATTACAGTGATTAGACTGCCTCGTGATTAGGAATAATGGGGAGGTAGAGGCCATGAGAGATGAATAAATTAAGCTGGGTTTTGCACTCAAGAAGCACAGAACTCGGTTGTTAAATACACTTTTAGATTCTATTTATAAACAGAGATAAAAGATATTTTTATCCTATTTATAAATTATTTTATTAAAAAAATTTCATTTTACTTTTATTGAAAATAAAGTTGAAAATTTATTAAATATTTAAATAAAGTTAGTAAATTTTAAATTTTTCTTAATTTCAATAAAAAGTGTTGCAAGTATATCATGAATAGGATTATAGGAGTAAGTTCCATGGACATGTGTCCGTTAAATCCATCGTGCTGGTCCTTTTCAATTCCAATGTTGCTACCATCCCAACAAAATACACATCCACTCAGCTCATCACTCACCATCACCAGGACTTCATTTTATTTTGGTCCACACATGAATTCATGCCATCTTACATTAATGTTTATATTTTTTTAATTATAATTTAACCAATAAATCCAGTCCAAAAAACGAACGAAAGGCGGAAATTATCTATTTGATATCAGATTAGACTTTTGATACATTTCGCGCGCGCGCCCGCGTGCATGTGCTCATGTATATCAGCTTGCTGTTGCTGCTAATTACACATAATGAGCAGTTGGATCTAGTGGCTCAACGTTTGTTTCTCTTTAAGTGATTTTTTTTTACGCCAGTTATAATTAAATAATGCAACATAACAAAAAGTAAATAAACTAAGAAAAGATTAAGAATAAACAGATTTGGATTCTCTCCATGTACTCTCTCAATACCTTCTTCTATACGCAATTGCATTTGTCCCTTTGATTATTTATTTGATTTAATATATAAGATTGCTGATTATGATATTAAAATAAATATAATATTCATTTATATTAAAATAAATATAATATTATTTAATGATCGTTACTATAAAGAAGTATTATGATATTATTTTCAGCAGTATTTAAGTGATGATAATGAATTATTTTAATACTATAATTATCAATCTTATACCATTAAATCAAATAAATAATTAAAAACAGATGGATCGTATTGAGATGGAGAATATATTGAGAAAATGTATGGAAAAGACCTAAATCCGAAAATAAACCATCAATAAAAATAGTGGGTAAGAAATTGAAATAAAGCAAATAATTGAGGATGACAATACATAATTAAGTAATTAGGCTCAATGTTCAACCTTCATATCAAAATTAATATCTAAAAATATACTATTACTTTAAATTACCCGTGCTATCAAATATATAACATAACATCTATCGTAGTAGATGTTATGTTATATATAAGTGCAACAACAACAGTAAAGAACAAAACATATATTGTGAAGTGCAAGTGTTCGGTTGAATTTGTTTAAAAATAGATTTCGAGTTTAGATAAGGAGATTCCGTACAACAACTATCCTTGTCCAATAATAGTATGTTATTGTTATTGGTTTTAATTACCCAATAATATATTTTAACAGGCTTAAAGTCTTAGTTTCAATACAGCTAAAATTTCAGTCTGTGACTGCGACAGTTGAATTGTCGATCGTTGTTTATCCTACGCACTTATAATTGGAAGCTTGGAACAAAAGCAAAAGTATTGGAAGTTTGGAACAAAAACAAAAGTAAGTAAATTATTTAAACGATATAAATTTAGGTGCTGAAAAACAGAACACACACACGTTGTCAATAGAAATTAGTTAAATAAATAATCAAATATTGATTCAATTAGTAAGAATTTAGTCTATAACTCATAAAATTGCAGACTCAAATTATTTGCGCCTGGTATCTTTTAAGTTTTAACAATAAGAGAAAGAATATTATATTTGAGCCTGGTTCAAATGGATTTTACTACTTGTTACTATCATAAAATGGAGATACAAGGATTTGCTAAGCCGATGTACTTGTATAAGTAGAACTAGTACTTAAGTGCTTCCCCTTATGTTGTTATAAAAAAGAAAAAAAAATCGAACATTGACATGTAAATTAAAAACACAAAAAAAAAAAAAGACGATCTAGCTTCAGTTCCCTGCCAACGCAACCATATTGATTGACCAGAGAAAGCGAGAGCTAAAGATTTGACAAAAACAAGGTTACCTAATCCCACATTCTCCATCATGTATGGCGACGCGTGCTCCATTAATTGATTCATTGTGTTCCTCTTGGAGAGCATATTAGCTGGTCTTATCCATTTGAATTATACACTGCCTTGCATGGCACTGGCATGTAATGGCTGTGTACGTCTTATCATACTGTTATCAAATAGGTAGAAAAAGAAGATGCAAATGCAATAGAAATCATGACATATCTTAATTAAAAAAACAAAAACAAAATTAACAAACACGTAAGCTAAGCTACGACTGTTTAAATATGATGTCTCAAGTTATAAGTTCATGTGACTGAAAAAAAAAACAATTTGAGAGATAACTAATCATCCAGGAATTAGCTCAATAATAATTGATAGCGAATATCATATAAAAAAAAAACCATAACAAATATCGTTGAGATTATAACAAGATCTAATTTTTAACGAAAGTGAGAAACAGATTGCAGGGGATGTCAATGAAGGGTTGAGACTTCTAGAAGTTTAGTTTAGTTTTTTTTTTTAATTTTTCAGGTGTTTGTCCAGTAAATTACATTCATCTGCATTTTGTTGCGATTCAAATGAAAAAATAGATTCGTGCAGCTCAATTATAGTTAAACGCATGACCACATGATAATTAGTAAATTGAGCATAATTTAAGTATCATCAAAATTCTAAATCAATTTCCTTTTCTTTTCCAAGCGTTTGCCTAGTAATTAAATTCCACTCATGCATTTTTTTTTTGTCATTAGTTGGGGCCATATATATCTATGCGGCTTAATTATAACCGGGGAGTTAGTAAATTGTACGTAATTGAAATATGATCATCTTGTCCCAAAAAAAATGAGGAAGTATGATCATCAAAATTAACTGGTCCCAGAAACCGAAAAAAGCATCATGCATCTTCTTCTCGAAACTGGTACCACTCATTAGAACCTAAATATGATTCGTATTTTTTAAAGTATTATTGTCCTAGTTATAAGTTACTTTATATATTTTACATATTTTAATAGAATTAATTATATATCTTTCGTTTATACCCTTAATTAATAAGGTTGGTAATAAGAAAGAGTTAAAAAAATTTTGGCCAAAAGAAAGAGCAAAAATTTAAACAATGTTGGTAGTTAATTAATAAGAATAATATCGAGAACCTGTTGAGTTTTATAACAGTTTGAATATATTTTAGGAAAAAATACGTGTAGGTCATGTAAATTAATTTATTTATACATAAGTTTAAAAACATTTAAAAATTACAATCAAGTCTATTGAAATTTAAGTGTACCTTGAAATTAGGGTGAAAAATAATATTGCCCTTACTTAATTAGGTTTAATTATTATATTTTATATATGTAAACCATTAGTAAATGATTATAAATTAATGATGGGGTAATTGCAAATAATTAGTGTCCAACTTTATTATTAATATATAATTAATTTAGCTATTAAACATGTTAAGTTATAGTTGCAAAATATTGAATTGATATTTATAAATTACTGATAAAGTGGTTGTTTAAAATTAGTATTAAATTTGTTATGCATTATTAATTTAACTATTGAATATATACGAAGTAACATGCAATTGTAAAAAGTTAAAGTAATATTAATAATTATTAATAAAATAATTATAAATTACTTAATTGATATAATGTATTTTTTAATAGTACATTATTTTTTAAATTTAAAACTACACTTAGGTTCTAAGAAACCTGACTGTGATTTTTAAATTTTACAAAATAAATGTGCTTCACAAAATTTATATGTAATTTTTCTTATATTTTAACCTTTTTTGGTTTATTGATACGCGCAGGGTGGTTAAAAATAAATTACATTTAACAGAGATGCAAGTGAAGAACGACCAGGTTCAATTTAATTAACCAGTGGGATGGTGTTGCTCGCAGGAACAAATTCAAGTGTGGTGTCATACCCAGGTCAGATTGCAATTCGTAAAATATAAAATAATGATAATAAAGATAGTCCTCCCCGACAGGGGGAGCGTCAGGATTGATTAACATCAATAATGATGAAGAAAAAACAATAAAAGTACATTAATCATGGGCAACTCAAAATTAAACTAATATTTTATTACATCGTGACTCATTACGCGAGAGAGCAATATTATGGTCATGGACGAACAAAAGGGAATTAGGCAGCCATGTGGAATTGTTTGGTATATTTCTTATCAAGTGCATTATGTTCTGGGGCAGCCAAGCAGTGTACATATTGATTTTATATGTGATACATATGTGTGTATCTACATATGATCATTATCCAAGATGGTGGCTAGCTAGCTACATTTTGGATTAATTAGTCACGATCGATATCTTTGAAATGCGCATACAGCGTCTCGGGAAATCAACGTTACGCTTGCTTGATTAGTTATATATTCATGCCTCCATTTGTTGTCTGTCGCATCCTCGAAAAGCTTGGCCAAGATTTAAATTCATGGACAAGGCAAAAAGAGAAACCACACCAGAAAAAGCGTGGCTAATTCAATTATACGTTTCCCTGGCTAATAATAATCAGTGGATTTGGAACATTCAATTATAAAATCTTAATTCTTATCCGATCCAAGGGCAACAAAAGGAGATGGCGCAGTGTTTTTGGCGTCAACTTGACGCAGGCAGTGAAAAGAATATCAATATTAATTATGATCGCTGGAAATTAAAAGAATTGAATGGAATGAAGAAGAGCTTTATGCATGGGGTGCTCATCCTTAAATCTGGTGCCCTTGGGCAAGTAAAAGCTTTAATTTCATGGGAAGAATTTAAAATTAGAGATGTCATATTTTTTCATTGAGCTATAAATCTTCCTGGTAAATGCAATCATAAGGGTGTTAAATATAAGCACATTTAAACATTGATTTGCCATGTCATTAGATAGTGGCTAATTTTCACTAGACCCAACCATGTTGGTAACATTAAAGATATTAAATTAAGCGTGAAGGAGAGTTTTAAAATACTCAGAAGAGGGGCATAAGATGCGAGTAAATGAGGGGGACAGAGCTGCGTTGGATGGGTGTGAGTGCCTTGCCGAGTAATCTGTGAGTGGGAAGGGAGAGGATATTTGAATTCATCAGAAACTGGATATGCGCCTTTTCGCCATTTTTCCGGTGTCAATCTTTTTATCGCAACCAACCTGCTGGAGTACTCCCCATGGCAAAATATCCATTTCCGTACACCACTATCTTGATAACTTATTACTCTCTCGTTGTCCCCTTAAAATAAATGCAAGGTTCGGATCACTTAATCTTGTAGCAATTTATTTATTTTCATTTCATTTAATTATTCTTTAGTATTTTGGTCCTAGTTTTAAAATAACTACTCACATAAAAAAATTAAAACAAAAGTGATACTTAACATTTATGGAGGCGGTAAACTGAGCCGGAAGAGAATGATTAAGTAATATTTTTTGGGTCCAATAACATAGGTTTTCGACCAAATCATACAGGACAATGCAAACTACTTCCTCCATTCCTTTTACATTTCTCTTTTTATAAAGGTCGTCTTTTATAGGAGTTTTATAGTTTTAGATATAAATCATTTTGCGAGCACAATTTGTAAAGCATTGCTTTATTCTAAAAATGTCATTTGAGTCCATTTTCAGTGGAAAAAAATAGAGAGAGAGAGAGAGAGAGAGATCAGCATTTGTTAGTTTAATAGGACAATGGGTCTGCGTGGGTCTTAGCCCTACACTCTAACTGATTATTAACAGCTTAACATACACTATGTTGTTAAGTTTGTCTACTTAAACTTCTGTTGCTTATAATTGTAATCATGGTTTTCATAATGAATCACATTTAAGCTCTCATTCTTCTCTCTATTTTAGATTGTCTAATATGGTAACAACCATCTAGATTTGAACAATCTAATTCAAATCCATTAGGTTCAATTCTAATTTGCAGGCTTAAGAAGGCCATTTATGGGTTTAAACAAGCTCCAAGAGCATGGTTTCAAAAACTTTCAGAAACTCTTTGTAATCTTGATTTTATTCAAGCTAAGTCTAATATTTGTCTGTTTGTCAAAGTGGATGAATCTACTACACTTTATCTATTAGTGTATGTTGATGATTTAATCCTAATTGGCAATGATGATTATGCCATTTAGAATGTTATTCAATAAAAGAGTTCTGCTTTTTCTCTCAAAGTGCTTAGGAAGATTTCTTTTTTTCTTGCCATTGAGTTTACTTAGACAAGTGTTGGAATGCAATTGTCTCAGAAAAAGGACATCACTGAGCTTCTGTCAAAAACTCACATGCTTATGTCTAATGCAAAATCAACTCCTATGGCTGTTGGTACTTGCTTAGTTGTTACAAATGGAATCCCTCATCCAGATCCTACTACTTATCGTAAAATTCTTGGTGCCTTACAGTATATTGTCTTACATGGCCTAATATTAACTTTACAATCAATAAATTGGCCCAATATATGCAACAACCTTTGTCTATTCATTGGGAAGGAGTTAAGAGAATGCTTCATTACTTGAATGGTACCACTACCTATGGTTTATTATTACAACCAGCCTCTCATTTTACTATTCAAGCATATGCCGATGCTGATTATTGAGTCTCTACTTAGAAGATGGACGTTCTACCAGTGGTTATTGTACTTATTTAGGTCCAAATTCAATTATGTAGACTTCTCGAAAGCAATAAGTTGTCTCTAGATCTACACTAAAGCAGAGTACCACAGTGTTAACTGATTCAGTCTCTAATCTGCTTTGGCTATCTACTATTTTACAAGAATTGAAGGTTTCAACAGTAGGCATTCCCTCTTTTTGGTGTGGCAACACCGGAGCAATAACATTGTTTGTCAACTCGGTTCTTCATAACAAGTCAAAACACTTTGAGCTTGATCTGCACTTTGTTCGTGAAAAAGTAGCTGAAGGAAAGTTGTGCGTGGGCTACATTCCAGCTTCTGATCAAGTGACAGATGTCCTTACAAAAGCTTTGCCTCAATCTTTATTTATTGATTTTCATACTTGTCTTTGTGTAGTTCCTGTTGAATGTTTGTATGGTCGAAATGGCTATTGTAATTTGGTTCTAACCAACTAAATATTTTTTTCTGAACAGCGGAGGGAATGTTAGGTTAATAAGACTACGGGCCTGTGTGGGTCTCGGCTCAACACCCTAACTGATTACTAATAACTTAATGGTATGTTGTCAAATCTGTCTACTTAAGCTTCCGTTCCTTATCATTGTAATCATGGTTTTTAGAATGAATCACAATTGAGCTCTCATTCTTCTATCTATTTTAGATTGTCTAATAGAGCATATCTTTATCAAATTTATTAAATAGGATAAAAATAGAAATAAAAGAAATTCCTTGACATGTTTAATAATGTAAGCTGTAGGTAAAAGCAAATTATATTAGGAACAGAAGGAATAACAGTTAATTTTAATGCCATCTTATCCTTGTCTAATCGTTGGGTTATTTTCAACTCTCTAAAGCAAGCACTTAATTAATGTGAAAATGGACTAGCTTTTTATTCAATTAAGAAAAGATATACCTTTTTAGTCTATGTATATCGGTTAGGCAGTCATACGGGATTGAGTAAGGTTACCCGATTCATTATTAATTATAATCATATGTCGATGTATATATTCACACACAATATGGAAAAGTATACAGTGATTTAACATATATTCGTGCAAGACAAACATTATTGATTGGTCTCCACACTAACTCGAACCACATTATATAAATATCATCGTGCAGATCAGCTTTGAATAATTCGCTCGTATATAAAAGTATACATATTGACAATGTTAAACAACAGAGAGCTAAAATATATAATACGGGGAAGGTAAGTTGAAAGTTGAAACTCAGAAAAAACACCAATAGGATGAGAATATGCATGACTCAGATTGCTAAAAAGAGGCCTCATATCAATGTTTTTCAATTGGTGGATGCCCACTTTACAAAAATCAGTAAACAGCAAGCTGGGCTAGGCAGTGCTAGACGAATATACGTACACCAGCTTGATATATATATATATATATATATGTTCTCATCCAACACTGGCGCCCCCTAGGAAATCAAAGCTTACGTGCTCATATTCCTTTGACCTTGCTATACTGCTTATTCTTTTTACTTCCCTCTCAACTTCCGTTGGATTAATTTTTAATTTGCTTCATCGTATACTGCACAAATCAAGGTAGACTTAGAGAGCGTTGAAGAAATTAAAGAACATGATTCGCCGCAAAGTGGCCTTTGTAGCTACGGTGTTCGTTTATATAGACAGCCAAATTACTAATTAAATAGAATCTTCTCTCCTGAAACCACTCATTATGCCAGACTTCAAAGGAATAAGAGTAATATCTTGTATGCACAAACAGCACGCGAGATGCCCCATAAACAAAAGTTAAATCTACCTGCAAAGGATGATTTCCTCACTAACTTAGATGATCTCGAAAGGATTGCTGCCTCATTATTTCGTAATATCGTTTTGGGTTATATATATACTTGTGAGGATGTCACTAATGTTTCGAACACGACGAAATGAGATAACTGTATAATTGGCCTGTGATTTGACGGGAACATCTAACCAACATAGGGGGCTACATCGTGAGGAAAGGCATTCATTTGAGACTGAAATCACCTTCTTGACTCTTGAATCACGTCTCTTTCATTATCTTCCTTCTTCTAATCCTTTACAGGTTAAACAACATCTAATTAATAATTATTAATTGCAAATGGACCCAAAAAGGCACGCAATAACTCAGGAAAAAAACAGTACCCAATAACGCAAACTCTTTCACGTGGGTCCAGCGGGCTATCCGACGGTACCAAAAAAAAAAAAGACTTATTCTGTGCCCCAACAATTGTTATATATATATATCCCTTTTTAATAACATGAAAAATGATGATCGAAGTGTCATTGAATATTGATAGTGGGCATGGATATGATATCTTCATTAATTTCAAAAGATTCTGTTGGTTCCTGCTCAGTGGGGTTGATGAAAATACATGAGAAGTAATCGGCTTGCATTCGACATTGTCTCTTATTTATGGTAGATGTAGGAAAATATATCCATAAAATAATAGACTAATTTACAATATAATAGTCATTTAGTCATTTGTTTGGCAAACCAACCCCTGTTTTGACATGCAATTGTGGGGTGTTGAGTTTCATCCAGCTCATTAGAATCCATGTTCATGCACGCGTCTTTTTATCTTCAAGTTTTAATCTTGTCGCAGTTCCATTTCAAAATGGCGAAAGTGCCCACTTTACTAATGTTAAATTCAAATTCATACCTATCATCCCTATTTTATTACCAAGGTGCATACTTTTCATTCTGATCTCGACCTTTTCTTCTGGCCCCTCGATATCATTCGTCCATCCCTATGACGATCTTAACTGTAAAGCATATCTCGAACAAAATACATATAGCTTGTCAGTCGACGATCGAGCTATCATGGTGTACCATTATCAATTATTTATAATTATAATCAGAACCTATACTTTTGTAAAACGCGTGTTATTGTTATACGCACGTATAGGATTAGGTTTACTCTTAACCATTATTATTAGGCACATAAAGACGGAGTCACGTCGATGAAGTACACAGATAAGCCTCACCAGTATCAATTTTTTATTCCCAGAAAGAAGTAAAGATGATAGATATTTCTCTAGATATTAGTGCAATAAAGTGATACGTCAGTGGATGGCCCTCGATCGGTGCACCTGAAGACGATCGATCAAAAATGCAAAAATATATAGATAAATAGGTGCACTTTTTATGTCACCGTCGTAGACTCTTTGGAGATTGGAGACCCATCATCCATGGCATGTTTTTTCGATAGCTCGCACCTTAAAGTGTGACTGGCAGGCTCAGTGGTTTACGTCTGCAGGCTATACCCTCAAACAGAGCGTGCGTGCATCAAAGAGCATAGAATTAGATTCCTCAGATTGTAACACTATAAAGGCCAAGTTGCCTAGCTCCAACAAAATTCAGCACCCTGGCTATATATATAGTTACACTTCCATTTATAGGTATATAAATTAAATAACCAAACAAAATTAACTTCGATCGATTATTAGATAAGTCTGGATGCTCATCTTTACATTTCCTGTGATTTATCGAGCTGCCAGAATTCTGTCTCTCAGCACTACTTATTCTTCTTCCACCACATACTTGGATGGCCCATCTTGCAACTTATACCATGTGCATTTTTTAGAAGTGAAATAAAATGCATCTAGAATTCTATATCACAGAGTGCGACAATGTTATTAATTTAAACAAGTTTATTAGTTTCACCAAAAACAGCATATGGACGGCAACTCGATCGAAAGATTAAAGAGAGAATACTATGCACTGTTTGGAACTTCCCCTGTACCGATCAAATCAATTAAATATCTGTACCGCTAAAACGCGGTGATCCATTCTTCACTCCATTTAGAATGTCTTTCCGTCGGTAGCAAAAGAACATTTTTTTAGATAAAAATTCTACAATGATGTAAAGGCACTTCAATTAGTTGCCAGTCTTATCATCCACCTGCAAATTCTTGAGAATTATGCTATTCCTTGAACTGCATAAGCACCAACGTCAGAAGATTACCGCAGAATAAAGTTCTCCATAATTAATATTGTTTAATGACCTGTAGGAGTAGCAGTAGTCAACAAGATCAACGGTATGGAACAGTTGGATTAATCATCCTTGTTAATACCAGCGACAGGATTAAAAGCAAGAGAGATGCCACGTTCAGAGAATATGTCGCAGTAACCTGTAAGACTCCAGCCCAATGAGATACCATTTCTTAATGGTCATTTGCGTTGCATGGGAGATAACAATATACGAGATGGATATGTGCAAAAACCATCACACCATCATATTAATACTGATTTTTCCACTAAATATCAGGGGGGAAAGGGGAAAAAAAGATATTAAGATTGGATGGTTCGTAGGTTCTCACAGCTCCGCCGGGGGGTGGGTGAATTTTAAGAAAGTAATAAGAATTGATTAAATTACATGTACATGAAAATAAGTGCATTTAACTATTTTAAAAATGCACTAAGATTTTGAAATTAATTTCAATTTTGAATGTTTGGGTAATTTCAGGAAAATTCAATGAAGTGAAATTTACGCTTATCATAAATATCTCTAAGCAATCCATTCATATCATAATGTCTAATTGACCATGAACTAAGAAAGGGGAATGAAAGCGCACAGTATTGGGTTACAAAAGTCTTAATGGAGGCACCTGCCTAATTGGAAAGGTGGAGTTTCGTGGCATGAGTTATGAACAAAAAAGGGCATGGACTGTTTGATGCCCAAGATGAAAAGGCCCAAAAATAAAAAGGCCGAGTGGGATGGTTGACGAGAAGAAAGAGGGGAGGGGTCAATGCTCAAAAACAGGACTGTGGCAGTGGAGAACGGGTCAGCAATGGGACTTGCCTTGCTCACGCTTTGAATTCTGTTATTTGGTGCGTACGAGCCTATGACCGCAGACTAGTCGTTTCAATTTTCAACGCCTTCCGCCCTTTATATCTCAACCTCCACCTTCCTCTGCCCTTCATCTTCGTCCTATGATCCCCTCAGCATGGCAGACTTGGGTGCAACAAGTCTCCTCACCGAGCTGCTCCAAGGCAGGGACCTGGCCAGGCATCTTCAAATGTGTCTCCACGAGCCTTCCACCTCCCCAGAAACCCGCGACACGTTGATCCGCCACATCATTGCCGCATTCGACAAGGCTCTCGCTTTCCTCAACTCCGGCGCCTCTCCGCCTTTCAGCCCTCCCTGTGACGATCTCCACCTCCAACACCAGCACGCCTCCCCTACCAAGTATGTCTTCCCCCCGCCTCCCTCTCTCCCCTCATATCCCATCTTCCCCTGTTTTCCTAACTTCCCATCTCATTCTCCCATGTCTCCAGGTGGACCAAACATATTAAAATTAGCCCCGGCATGGCCGTTGAGTCTCTTCTCGACGATGGATTTAGCTGGAGGAAATATGGCCAGAAAGACATTCTCGGAGCCAAATTCCCGAGGTACGCTCGTACATTGCAGAGTAACGACATTAATTCTCATGACGTCATAAACTCAGTTGCTAGTTTGGTTGGTCAATGCGTGCAGAGGATACTACAGATGCACCCACAGACATGCCCAAGGTTGTTTGGCCACCAAGCAAGTGCAGCGTTCCGACCAAGACCCCGCCACCATGGAAGTGAATTACAGGGGAACCCACACCTGCAAGCTCGCCTCCGCAGCCACTCCTCCGTCCCCAGAACAACTCGTGAACCTGCGTGCTGGCCTCAAGGTGCTCACTGATAATTTAAATGCCTCTGACCAAACCTCTTTTGCTTCGTTCCCGTTGCCTTCCACTTCCGGCACGAAACCCGACAACCCCCCGTCCGTGTGTCCCGCTATCGAAAACAACGCTGTTGAAACCTTCAGTTCTCCTCCCTACATGTCCCCTGCCACGTCTGCAACGGCCCATTTTTCGGTGTCCCCGACAGGGCTTCATGGCTTTGGAGGGCGCCTGAGTTTGCCTGCTTCTGCCCCTGACCTTAAGGACGCCGTCTTTCCTTCAAGCGCTCCCACCGTTGCTTCCGAGCTTCCATTTGACCCCTTCGAATTTGAAGGCCATGACTTCACTTTTCATGACCCACGATACTTCTAATTATGCACAGTTTTGTTTCATATGTACGTACGTATGCATGCGTTTACGAATGCATCTGTATTTGTGTGTATACTTTTAGCAAAAGAAACTTGGTGGCTGAGAGACAGTGTTCTGCTTCCTTATTAAAGACAGGTCAAATTATATGAGTGGCTTTTTTTCCCACCTTGAAGGACCACTCCCCCCATGTGATTTTTGAGGTCTGGAAGAACAGTGCCGAGGTGTGACTACGGAAGATGCTGTGGGAGTAATTATCGTTCTATACTAAGTCACAATTCTACGCCAACTTATTTGAAAAGAAGAGTCAAATTATAAATAAATCACGTCAACTATCATTCATTTGCTGACTTAGCCCGCATGTGGAAAACACCACCATGGCACCATCTAAAAAATGGATCTTGAAGTTTGGTTCGCGAATTTCTTTTGACCACTAAAGAGGGTTGACCACCATGGCAACATTTGACAACGTCACAGGAAACCAGGGAGAAACACACGCGCGAACACGTGTTTCATACCCAAAAGAACCTTCTCATGGGCTTCCTGCCACGTTCACAACCACGCAAGGCCCATGTCTAAGAAAACCCAAGAGTAGCCAGCTTATAGATTCAGCCAAACCCAAGATTCCAATAAAAGGATATCCATACGAAAGAAAAAAAAAAAAAGGAGAAGAAAAAGAAAAATAAAGAAAGAAAGAAAAAAATAATTACAGTTACAAGTTTATTTTTAAAGCTATCATGGACATCAACTTACAAATCCTTTTGCTCGTTGTAGTCAGGTATTAATGGTATATTGAGCAGCTAAGTGTCTTCTATGAAATTATATTTAGTCACTTTTGAATATTAATGTGGTTTTTTATATATTATATATATTGATCTTATCTTGATGCATTGGAGTACTGAAATTTGTTATCGTCATAAATTTTGCAGCACCTTTTCACATTTTAAAATTTCTAACTCTTCGTGAATAAAGAAAAAAAAATCTTAACTAATAACTCCTATAGGCTTAAACAATATTACGAATTGATTTTTCCACTGTTGTGCTATTGTTTTGTAGTAATAGATTAAATTAATCTAGTTTAATTATTATTTCTTCCAAATTTTATAGCATGATGCCGTTATTAATGAACATTTTATTTTCAAAAACTTTAATGTTAATAGATTATTTTGATTTTATCTTGCTCCTTTTAAAAATTAGTTATGTAAAGAATAAATACGGTTCAATCAAAATAGTTACGTAAAAAATATATACGGTTCAAATTTGATCAGGACAGATTTGCTGTTTAAAATCTGCATTCGTCTGTATGACATCACATAAAATATGCCACTATAAAAATATGATAGTAGTTAAATAACTTAAAAATAAGACAATGGTTGTAAGTTTCGTCACCCCAAAATAAGTACTCAAACATGACACTACCATAATTGCCATATGTAATCCGCCGGTAACAATTTAAAAATGAATTCACAAATGCAAATTCAGCGGTAAAAAATATTGTTCCTGGGTATCCCACGAAATCAGAGGTTTTTACTTTTTGACTCAAAGTGTCAAACTGCATTCAGGCCCGAGTCAATTATTTGTTCTCAATATTGTTAAAAATAGATCAGAGGATTCCAACCCTAAAACGCTAGGCTTCGTGGCCGAAGCCCATATGGAACAATATGGCCCACCCAAAGCTTTGTGTCTAACATTCAACTGCGAGCTAATTTTATGGAGGCGAAAACATTGTGCTTCAAACTTATGGATTTGGGGTTAACGAGGGACAAGTTTGGTTCCAAAATTTAGAACCAGTCCCCTCTCGCAACTAGAAGCGGAAAAATGAGTTAAACTTGTGAGCTAGTTTGTTTAACCCACACAATTTAATAAGTTGGGTTGAAAAAATTAGCTTGCTTTTTAAAACGAACTGGGTTAGTCTAACCCGCAAAAATAGCAGGCTAAAATGGGTTGACCCGAGGGTTAATATATTTTAAAAAAATAATTTTTTATTTTTTAATTGTATTATATCTTTTTATAAATCTATAATAATGATAATATTTCTTAAATATATAATTTATGACTTTCAAATATGTTCTTTGCATTTGAAATATAGTATAAATTCTTTTTACAATTTGCAAATAAATTTTTTGTTATAGTTTGTGAAGATGATTTATTAGTTTTTATAGAAATATTTTGAATATATATTATTTATTAATCTCATAAGATCTATTGATTAAAATTATAAATATGAATTCACTGAGAAAAATAATATGAATTTATATTCAATTTTTTTTCTTAATGACAAAGATAGCACATGTAGGCGAGAAGATAATTGATAGTAAAAATTTAGCAAAATGAATTTTCTTAGTTGAATTCTATGTTTATTTTATTTATTTACAAGTTTTTTAATTGCTAATTTGCTTTAAAATATGAAATAAATAAATATATTTATATTATATAAATTTTAAATTATTAAAAAAATTTGATATTTTTTTGCGGGCCAACCTGCGAGTTGACTACTTTACTAGAAAATGAGTTGGGTTGAATTTTTCAGCCCGTTTTATCTGGCAGGCTGGCCCAACCCAACCCGCAAAAATGTCAACTCGTGCGGATTGATCCGTAACTCATTTGCCCAGTACTACTTTCAACTCTTAAGCAGTGATTGTTATGCATGTTCGTAAATTTAGGGACCAAACACTCATGATTGAATTGATTGGCCTATATCTACCCTGCAATTGGCCCATTTGTTATTTCAAGTGCAAATAATTGTCTGATTCTGGTGCTTGCTTGGTTTCACTTTTAGTAATCATCAAGTTATTGCCCAGATGAAAAGTGGGCAGGCAAACAAATGATGTTTTCCCCTTGTTTTTAAAAAATTATTTTTAACACAGCAGTCCCTCTAGGTCATCCAATTCCAGCTCTAGCACTGCAAGCCTAGACTAGCAGGGGCAGCAATAACTATATTGATGCTGCTACTAAATAAATGCCTAGAAAGAGCACATTAATTCGACAAATAACCAGATCTTATGCAATGCAAGTTCTTTCAACATGGCGCAGTCACCATAGGCTTCAATTTAAGAGATGGCATTGGAATTCAAGTGTACAAGATTGAAACTTGAAATTGGTCAGTCACATCAGAATCACACAAGTATGCTTTCTCAAAGTTTTTTTATTATAAAATCTTTATAGAGCTTGGAGAGATCGAAAAACCAGAGAACCGGATTCATCTTTGCAGTCGGTGTTAGTCACCCCCCCCAAACTCTAGAAGAACTTTATACTAAAAAACTCTAAAAGATCCTAATTATATGATTCATGACCAATTACACTTGAAACAGCAGTTAATATAAAAAGAGAAGCCACTAATTAGTGGGTAATTCACGTTCCCTACGTAGTCACGTGCAAGTTGCGACACGGTAAGAGATAGATCAAGGGAGAAAAGAGAGTAACGCATCAATCTGTAGTTAAGTCTGCACACCACTAGCTCGTATGGGTAGACTCATCAGCAGAATGTTTGCTGGATTTGTAGAGCGAGTTCTTCCGCACTGAGTTGGCATTCAATTCCAATCTATTCAGAAAATCAAACTATTAACAGCACATCCAATCAAGATTAATCATTTTTTAAACAAAGCGACAGAACAGAATATATAACAATTTCTTATTATTATTTTTCAATTTTTCAATAAGTTCAGGACAAATGCCTGCGGGATGCCATGTATCTCCTTGCTATCCCAGACACTTAAATGAAAGAAATGCTGCCTGAATGTTTCGCTACAGCTAGCATCTCATTTATCGAGGTAAATGCTGCACACTGTGTCTGCTAGCCAACCGGCCACTTGGCCACCCAGACCAGAACAGAAAAAGGAGTTCCCACAATTCTTCTACTCCAGTAACTATAGTCAGCAGTAAAGTTTTGAGTTACCATATACTCTCGGGTTAACACGGATCACTATTGTGACGTAGTTGCTTAGTTTTCAAAAGGTTTCCTTCCAAAGAGCAAACTTTACAACATCTGGTAAATTTTCTTGAGGTAGTTGTCATTAAGAACTTGAAATCCATCCCGGTAAAAGAGAAGGGTTTAAGGAAGTTAGATGAAAGCACGACATAAGGTTACTCGTGCGACAAGAACTATACAGGTTGCATATCCATGGACAAAAAACAGGATTTTTTTTTTATCTGGAAGATTAATACACTCATTGCATATAGAAAAAAAAAATCCACGCATATGTAACCAGAGAAGAACTTTCACTTCATACATGTGATGAAAAGAGTGAAGTTAGGGATATCGTTTTTCATATCCGGCATTCCGGTATTTCTTTCCATATTTAATTAACCTAGTCATTTCCTTCTACCTCTCTTCACGCTTGCAAGCGAAACTACCTGGCATTGCCTCACATAACAATAGAAGTAACTTTTTATTGTATCAATTGCTTTAGCCTTTACAGCAGAAAAGTCCTTTTTTTTTTAAATATTAATGATTAAGAACTAGAAACTAAGTAGAAAATGCGAACGGGTTATAGTATATTGGTACCTTAATAGTGAATGAGTTTAGCATGGTTTCATCAGTAGTGCTGATGCTGACATGAAGGATTTCAAGAGACAGGTCTTCAAGCGCTGATATGATCTTCAAAGCTTGACCTGGAATAGGCGGAGACACTGTTTTCAAAAGAACGTGCGGCCCAGAAAACTTGACCTCCACATCGGCCATAGCAGACTTGGAGTTGGCCACAAGCTCGTTGATGTTATCGTTAATGGAGGAAGAAGCAGCAGAAGAGGTAGGAGATGGCTCGAGAGAGTGGGAGATGGTTGGAGAAAGGTAACCTTGCTGCAACCTGGGCTTGTAAGGACTACCTGGTTGTGGAGTCCTCGGACTAATGGGCAAGCTTAGCCTAGGGCTTAAAGGGGGCTTTCTAGGACTAAGGGCTAAAGGCCTTGGACTTGAGACTAGCCTAGGGCTCAGCACTTCACTGTATACTTTTCTTTGCTTCTTGGCTTCTAGGGACTGTAGAATCAGCTGCAACTCGTTT
Organism: Prosopis cineraria; assembly: GCF_029017545.1. Taxonomy (NCBI): domain Eukaryota; kingdom Viridiplantae; phylum Streptophyta; class Magnoliopsida; order Fabales; family Fabaceae; genus Prosopis; species Prosopis cineraria. Next base: position 2,162,814 of record NW_026555346.1, read on the forward strand.
ATGTAATCAACCACTCCTCCAATAATCGATGCTTGGTCACCCTAAGCAAACCATTTCCAACGAATAAGCCAGGATGGATAAAATACTTTTCATATTTAATCGACTCTTACTTTAAGTAGTTTTTGAATAGTATTAACAAGTCAAGACTGCACGCACAATGGATATATTTTGATTTTTAAACATGATAATTATTTTTTAGTGATGGCAAAGAGACAAGTTAATCTTCTTCACGGCTTAGCGCTAGTACATCTGTACATGTACGTATCAAGTAAACTGTATATCGTGAATATACTAGTGTTCTATTGTGCTTTACTACTAATTTCTTAAGAGATAAAATTAAACATGACTTACACGTTTGACATAGAAGTTTGGCATAAGTGACCTTAAGACGGACAAGTGCTCGTTCATTTGCTTTCTTCGGTTGCGCTCAACAGTGATGTGAGATATCCTTTGTTGGCCGTCTGGGTTTGGATCCTCCAAAGAAGTGGTCGGTACGAGCTTCTGTCTCTTGCTTTTGGGTGAAGCTTCAAGCTCAGTTTCTTCAGATTCTTGTAGAGCACTTGAAGTTGATTTTTGTGAAACGAACCTTGAAGTTTCCTCTTTCTCCTTAGTGCTAACAACAGCTTCATCAACGGGAGGAAAGTCAGCGAAGTCCTCAAGTCTCTCCAAAATGGCAAAGAGGTCATCTCCACCAAATTCCTTGTCTTCAAGAATATCAGAAAAACTGTCATCCATTTTACGCTAGCCTTTACTTAAAGAGAGGAGACGGGAAACTTTGGACTTTTTGGAGCAAGAAAAGGACTGGGACAGGAGCGAGGAGAAGGATGAGGATGGAGGAGGGGGATTGTAAAAATCCAGGAAAGAAGAGAGGGAAGATGATGATGATGTGATAGAGACTAAACGATCGCTATCAAGAATAAGAGCCTTTTGCATGTATGCCGTTGGGTCTAATTATTGAAAACATGGGTTTTGTAAACGGCTAGAAGCAAAAGGATCTCACGGGAATCAGGTAGGAGTAGTGCACAGAAACCCAAACTGAAGGCAGGGCAGAACAGAGGCAGTATCAGACTTCTGCGGCAGTACTAATAACTGGAACCAAAGAAATCAGAGCCGTTACTCACAGAGAGAGAGAGAGAGAGAGAGAGAGAGAGGAGGCAGAGAGAAGTAGAGGGGAAAAGAAAAGGGTTTTATTTATATAGAACTAGCTAGCTAGTAATGTTAATAAAGATATAGAGGAACATAATGATTGATGCTAATGAAGCTTTACGTATATTTAGTTCGTTATACAACCGCTGCCACTCGAAGAGATACTAGTGTATATGAATCTAACCAATGAATGAGTGTGTTCTTTTAGGAACATATATATATAGATGAGATGCCATTTCATAAATGCCTCTGCACTCGTTCATTAATGCTATCAGCAAAATTTTTTAAAATTTAGATGAGATGATCACTGAGACATTTAAAATTGAATGTACCTTATATTATTAATTTATCAATAGGGATAGATGGATATACTTCTTAATTTCATTGAATTTGAAGAACTTTTAAGCAAACTTTCTTTATCCTTATGTATAAAAAGTTTTTAAAACTTTTTTTATTTTTAAATATAAAAAATTATTAATATATTTTTTAATGAATATATTATTATACTTTTATTAAATTAAAAAGAGAAAAATATAAATACTCTCATTAATTTACTTTAAAAAAATTATTTTTTTATTTATCATAATTAAAGAAAAAATTAAAATATTAATATGCTTTTAATTAGATATCAACTTTTATTAATTTAATTTATATAATTCAATTAAAATTATTTTATATATAAAGACAGAGGGAGTAATTTATGAAACTTTTAATTTGAACAAGATAAGCTGACAGTTAGTGCTTTGTATCTGTTCATTTTCGTCGTCGTTCAATATTGTGAGCAATGAGCAGCCTGATAATGGTTCTTGAATAATAATTGTTTACGTGAAATCTTATGCAACGTCAAAGTTCAAACCCCTAAACCCTTATACATGTCCATGACATCAAAAGGCCAAATTTTTTTTTTTAAAAAAGAGGGGATAATTATAGACAAATTTAAAAAAAAGGAACAATTATATTGAAGTCCTACTTAAAAAAATTAATTATTGTAAGGTCCATTGACAACTAAATTAAACTGTATTGATAATACAATCAGTTATCAATGCAATTTAGTTCAATTATCAATAAACTTTATAATAATTAATTCCCTTATGTGAGACTTAAGTGTAACTCTCCCAAAAAAAAAAGACGTTAAAGTTTACTACATTTTTGTTGGCGATGAAAAGTGTTTAATTAAGCTTAGAGATATAATAACGTCTTCAAGAAATCTGCTTTGTGGTTATTATATAATATACAAAAAAGTTTTCAGGACTCCAAACGACTAAAAACAAGTATTCCCTCTATCTACATTATAAGATATTTTTAGACAAAATCTCATATACTAATAAACCTCATTAAATACACTTAACAACCTTATCTTTTTAAAATAAAAATATAAACTTTTAAAAATACCCATCATCTAATATATTGAAAAGAGAAGGGACAAGAATTAATTATAAAGAAAAAACGGATAATATTAAAATTGATACATTTAATGAAACCTTAATTTATCCAAAACGTCTTATATTTTCGGATAAAGAAAATTCTTCAAAAGTGTTTTATAATTTGGGATAAAGGGAGTAGTTCAGAGGGTAATATTTATAAATTGGAGTGTCATAATTGAAGAGTAAAGTGGAATAATATTTAGTTTCATATCAATATATATATATATATATATAAATATTTTAATAAATGGGCAAGTAGTTCAGAGGAAAGAGATCGGATGAGATTGATAGATAGACGGGGGCAGAGATGGCAGTGGAACCATTTTAAAGAGAAGCTATAGGTTACCTTCTTTATGGGGAAAAAGAACAAATGAAGCCGGCATGGAGGTGGTTGATTTTACGGGAAAAACCGTTATTGCTGCAAAGCCAAAAGTGGAGAATGTTCTGAACGAAATCTCACTATACAATTCCCACCCAGTCACGGCACTCGTATGTATAAATTTTGGACTGTGTCTTACTATGTGTTGGCTGCTAGTTTCTGTTCACGAACTCTACATACTTGTCCCAACATTCTTGGGGGCCAAATACCCTCCGACCCTCCCGGTCCTTTTTCCCCTTTAATCTTCTACCTTCCAAAATTATATCAAATTTATTTGCTGATCAGGTTTTCTTATCAAACATGAGTTGACGCATGTGTTCGCCACAAGTATATTTAAAGTATAACTCCCAAAATTATACGAGCACTTTTTATACAGTATACGGTAAGGATATATACCTTGTTTAAAATAATAGAAAATTCAACTGATCTCAAGAATTTGAACTGTCTCTCAGTTAAATGCATCTTGAGATTGTGACAAAGAAACTAAAAAAAGGGAGTTTTTAATTACGCAAACGCTAAATTGCAACAGCAACTTAGACTTAAGTGGATAGCAAATTCGAGTAGGATGCCACGATAATATTCAGAAGGCGGTAACAAATTCCCAATATCCCAGGAAAAAAAAAAAAATAAAGCTCCTATCTGCTAAGACATTGCTAGAATCTCAATTAGCATGGTAAGTAACTTATTATCCAAAATTAGGAAGATGGACATTGCTCCTACTAGAAAGGACAAAAAAAATCAGTGTGTTTGTCGATAGATGGATGAAAGAAATAAATGAGGGAGGGTGGGAGGAGGACAAAGTTGCAGAGAGTAGCAATGGTGACTAGTAAGAAGGCGAAACTGATCGGCAACTTGTTCTCGTTTCTTTAAAGTTTCACATTCGTATAATTAATGGTTGTTGTTATGAAGTTAGGCTATCAATGAGCAAGCACGGCATCTCCGTGTCTACAATGATATGCACAAGATGACAATGTGGTTCTCTTCTCTCTCTCTCTCTCTCTCTGAACGAGGAAGGAGGGCTCACCATGGCAGGGTTGGCCACTCCTGGTAAGTAACAAATGGGGGAGCAGTAATTGCCTGTTTCAGCATGGGAGTGCGTTTCATTTAATTCATATTCAATCCATAATTTTTTGGTTTTTTCACATTTATTTCCCTCCAAATGCGTCCATTTCTTTGGCATCATACATCAATTTTCACATTTACCACTCTGAACGACCACCCCACCTTTTCTTCTCTCCCAAATCAAACTGGGGTTTCAATTTAAGCCAATATATCATTATTATTTATCAAGAGGCAGAATATTGCATGCTGCCACCGTATTTACTAGGTCTTGAATAGTGTGACATGCATAATAATCATAGCATCTTACTTTTCTTACACCGTGTAATGCAACCATGCATGCCGCAGCGTGTACTCTGGTAGTTTCAAAGATTCAAGCTGTTTCAGATTCTCACACACGCATAACAGTTAACAAGCAGTATGGGGAACAGTACCTTAATCATGACTTCCACTGTACAACCCAAAAGCTGATGCTTAAATTAGTTTTTGGCTACGGCGGTTTGTCGTTTGTGTCCTAAATACCGTTCACTTTTAAATCTTCCTTTCCCAGACTTGCAGAGGTTGCCCTGCTTTGTTCTTCTGTGCCAACATGATGGGATAATTAGGTTTCCTGGATCTGCAATAGTACAATGTGAAAACCATATCTATTTCATTTCATTCTCGGTTCTCGCAGACAAGTGATGATTGAAGGTAGTTGACAGGATATGTAGCGAGTAGTGATGTCCATGGGAAACACAGCTAGCTAGCCAGAATACAGAACTTACTGTTATGACATACATGTGACTCTTGCTAAGCGGACAAATAATGGTATAGGTACAGGCAAACATTCTGCGATATGTAAAGTTGGTAAGCCCATGTCTACATATTGAAGACAATTTATGATTGAAGTTATAGGTTAAATCTAGGTTTGGTATATCTATTGGTTTCTATTTTAAGACGATTCCAGGTAAGGTTTTCAGTAGAACAACACCCTAGATCGGTCTCCGAGATTGAAAATGGACACTGACAGCAGTATCTGGTAGCTAATCCACGCTCAAGGATTTAAATTTTGATAGCTTTGCATGTCTAGATAACGTAGCTAGGTAGCATATTTTTTAGGCATAACTTGTTAAATTTGAGCATATAAGCATAAATTGTCCGGATCATTTACAAAGCTGTGTGAGACAAAATTTAAAAACATGAAATTAAGAAAGAAATGAATAGGGCGGGTCCCGCTCAGAGAAAACTTCATTCATTTCTCAATCTGAAAGCACATTGAATGCCCACCCACGAAATGTATGAGCAAGACATTACTACTCTTTTCACCTAAACCTGTCATCTTCTTTCCCTTTCTCTCTCACCTCCTATTTGTCCGTCGCCCCTTGCGCCGGTGAAGCGATCCTTGAGGCTTGTTGGTAATTGTGTCCCACATGCTTGATTCTCTGTTAGATTTCCATACCCCATCTCTGATGTCACGTCTCCATCCCCTGTCCTACGTGCCTATATTCGGTGCACCCGTCCATACCATTTGATTAAATTCCCTTCATGCGCTTGTCGGGATATTACAAACTTAAGACTGCTCTTTTTCATCCCTCTAAACTTGAGCGCAAAGAATTATCTTATAACTTTCCCAGTAAATAAATGTTTTCATCTTTAAAAAGTACATGATTTGTTTGAATTTTTCAGTATACAAGATTTAATATATGCCAGTTCTATGGCATTTCAGATTTGCAGGGATGGAGGTACCAAAATCAGTTGAGAATGGAGCATTTATTGGTTGATATTGTCTCTGAAGCCTTTTATCGAACAGAAAGAGTGCGTGGCATTTCTGACGTGTCGACGGTAACCCATTTGACGGGAGTTTTTGGAAGAGTTTGGTGAGTTATGTAATGGCTGATGGGGACAAGGATGGGTTTGACGTCTCTCTTTCAAGAAAAGGTGTGGGAGCATGCTTTTACATCAAAAGGAACGGAACAGGCATCAACGCATAAATTTAAACGAGGGAGTGCGAGAGGGCGTAAAGGATGTACCTTGGCGCACCATAGTAGTTTTGATTTGAATGCCATCGTTGGGGCTTCCTACGAATACCAACAAAATATAAAGATCGAACGATGCATGTCGGAGTCTTGGGTGATAGCGACAAGTGAGAGATATGAATTCATGCTTCCCGTTTTGCGAAATGAGACTTTAGGATTAGCCCCACGCTTAGCCGCGGGAATGTTTGTAATTCTGATCTTTCCATCCGATGACCTTGTCTGTTTTCTTTCTTTATTTCCCTCTTTTTTTTTTTTTTTTAACCCTCAAACATTGTCTCTCTTCAAATCATTGGCATTGACAAGTTGTTTTGTGTGATTTTCCTCATATTACTTTGTTTCATTCATTCTCATAATGTCAGCATATAGTGGGATGATTACACCATAACATTTCTTTTCTTTTTTCTTTTTTCTTTTTGATAAATAGGAGAGACAAAAGAAAACTGAAAGGGAAAGAACAGGGGACGAAACCCAAAAATTCAAGAAAGAGTCAATTTTAAAAGCATACCATTCGTATCTCTTGAAATTTTCGAAGTTAGAAGCACTCAGATTTCACCAACAATCTCCGCATACAAGTGATCAAACCGTAACATATTAATCATATAAAAAAAACATTTTAATCATGCCGTGTCACAGTAAAAGGAGTATTTTTTTTTCATTTTAATTGTATTTTTAAAAACATGTATCATGTAAATATGCTTTTGAAAACTATGCATTATTCATTTTTATTGTGCAAATGGAGAGAGAATAAATTACACGTCAAATTTAAATTTTATTTTTATTGTCCAATTGACAAGATGTAATTTATCCAGACTCCAACAGCAAATGATATTTATTGATGAATAGAATCAAACACTTCTCCACCAATTCGATTTTTATTGTAACAACGCATCAATAAGTTTATATAGATTAATGAATTTAATTACAATTAGCTAATAATTTTAAAAATTCAAAATTATCCTCAATAAAATTCATTATTTAGAACATAATGTGTGACCAGGAAGCTATTTAATTAGCTATATCAAAGGCAAGGACATTTAAAGAAAATTTCTTGAACAAAATGTTCAATAATAAGGACTTTTGGAGGAAGGGGAGCACATTACTCTTATAAGTAATAAAAGACATTAAAATTTTAAGAGTTAAAAGAAAAAAAGTCTAAGAACTTTTTTTTTTCTGACATTTAACATCCTAAACTTTTATTTAAAGTAATTTTATTTAAAAATAAAAAAAGTTACCTTTTGAACTTGCTGTTAAATATAAAAATGTTGACCCTTAAAAACTGGGTTTGACCAGAGTTGTTTTTGGCCTTCCATGTTTCTGCGTTTTTTTTTTTTTTGTCTTCACTTGCCTTTTCTTCTCTCTTCCTTCTCCCCCTTCTTCTGCGTTCACACCCATGATCAAAAATTCAAAATTTAGAACGCAGAACGCAATAGCCTTAATCTGAATTAAATGAAGAGTCAATCAAACACAAATAGAATGTCCATTTAACAAATCTTTGAACCTCGAATTTTAAAACCAATTTGTATTTTAAAATGCATTAGTTTTGCAAATCTGAAACCTCTCCTTCATCATCTTTATCTCTAAAAATCACAATTAGGATCAAATTATCAGTAAAGGCACTTTATCTGGTCCTTTTTATTTATATGCAAACGCATTTTATCGCCACGATTGATGGAACGAGAAACGGCAAGTTCTGAAGCTGGATTTTTCTGGACTAGTTTTTTCACTGAAGGCGGAATGAAGACAATGATGACTCTTCCAAACTACTCCGCTATGCTCTCAGGCTCTCGAATTGCAACTAATTAAACACCATTTTATCTCTCAAACTAATATTCACATGTCCAAGCTTACATTTATCGCTCAAAACCAAAATCCCCCAGAGCAAGAGTCTGATACTACTGAAATGCCATCCATACTTCGAAAATCGCAAAAACAAATAAAATGCAAACCTAAATATTAAATACCTTTTAACAGTAAGGATAAATATGATTGCGTCAAAATGCGAATCTAAATATGAGACTTCACAGATATAGACTGTGGAATTAAGAATTAAAAGCCTTTTCATTTGGTTTTATATATGCCATTAATTTATTCTATTTCAGAGATCCATCGAGAGAGAAAGAAAAATGCCATCATCAAGCTCTTACTCATCTCCTTGCACGGCCTGCAAATTCCTGAGAAGAAATTGCATGCCAGGTTGCATCTTCACCCTACTTCCCTCCTGAGAAACTTAAAAAATTCACACACGTGTACAAAATCTTCGATGCCAGCAACGTGACTAAGTTGCTCAACAAAGAGAAGACGTCATCAACTTGCTCGCCTATGAAGCAGAGGCGCGTGAGGGACCCAGTGTACGGATGCATTGAAGTTGAAGCCATCCCTTTCCTTCAGAGACAGGTCCAAAGGCTACGAGAGGAGCTTGAAGCTGCTAATACCTATCTTCGCTATGCTACAACTACCATGCCTGAAGCAAACTCACAAGGGAGAAAGCAAGATTGCGGAGGTCAAAAATGTAGAAGAAGAATGCCGAGATAAGAATAGGGAGTCGAACTGAAAACTAAAAAGGAATGAGAGTCAAAATAGTAACACACCTTTGGTCAAACTTCAATTTAAAAGTCAACATTTCCTAAGTTTAATGATAGGACTTTATTATACCCTTTTTAAAAGTTTTAGGATAAAACTGTTCCACTAAAAAAGTTTAAAATACTAGATGTTCTTGAAGAAAAAGTTTTAAGACATTTAACCCAAATTTAAATATGATAATCTTAATGCCTCTTAAATTTCCCAAGAATGGCATATGGGAATATTTTCCTGCTCATTGCGCGGGAAACTAGCGAGGCTCCTGTCCTAACTCCCGACCAAAACTGTCACGGCGTAATTAAGTCTACGAAATGAAATGATTGCTAACTGAAACGAAATCCAGTATACCAAACAGCTTCGCTGCAAATTAGCTTTCACCTCCGAGACAAGCTAAAACTGAGGAAATAATGTGCAGAGAGCCTGTAATGACAATAATACCCCTCTCAACCCCCTTGTTCCTCTTTAAAATCCTGCCTGTGGTTCTCAAACAACTCATTAAACAACCCTCAGTAGCCAATACAGTTCTATGATCATGCAAATCCCTGACATGAGGGATTATTTCATCCTTTACCAATTCTCCGTATCCTGCTATTCCTTCGTGAACAATTTCAATGCCAAGTTCTTCAGAAGCTTGAATCCAAGAATCTTTCAAAGACGCAGCCGACATCATCCGAGTTACACCTCCGGCAATAGCAGCTTCAGCCAATACAACAGTCACTACATGCTCCCCTGAACAAATGCATAAGAGAGATTTTGTTGCACGGAATCGATTCAAACATTAAGCAGTAAGTTCCCCCCCCCCCCAAGTGTAGAGTACTACTTTGATCAAGGAACTAAACCAAACCAGCCACCAAACATAATATAAAAAGAAACAGAATTGATAGATTTACCTGAGAGAATCTCTTTGGCAAAACCTACGTGGTCTTTGTCACTTGCCATAGCAACAACAAAACCTAATCGAGCCTCTGGATATGCCATCCTTATAGTGTTCATCAGTGCTTTAGCAGATTCTTTGGTATGGGCTACAGCAATATCCGGGGAAAAAAAACATAAAATTCAGTCCTAATGAATGACAGGAGCCAGAACCTATGTACAGTGGACGGAATAAACAAGAGTAAAGTAAATGCCAGGCAACAGGAAGCAGTTGGCAGCAGTAATTAGAGAAGCAGTTATTTTAGCTGAGCTTCCCTTTTGTGTTGTAATGTGTTAACAAATGTTCTCTTTGTTGTCAATTATCTGTGGGTTCGTTTCTGGTGTATTATGTGTTGACAAGTTACTATGCAGGATCTGCTGTCAATTTCCTAGGAGTCAGACATGTTCAGTTAATGTGAGTCCTTTTAATATATGTGTATAATTGTGTCAGGTGGCAATGTGTGAAGTATCATTCAGTCTAATATTTTGGTGATTCTCCACTTTAATTTTATTGGACTATGAGATTCAGATACAGGTTCATAATCTGATAAGAGAAATTCCTCCTTTTTCATTCATCAAAAACTATCAGACGACTACATAAAATACTAAGGCTACATTCTATTCTAGATTTTTTGCACTTGGAAAATTTTGTAGATTTTTTTTTTTTTTGCCACAAGAAAATTTTGTAGGATTCAACAAAACAGTCTTCACTAAATTCGAATCAACACTTGATTTCAAGCTAACTTATTAAGAGTGAAGACCACAGTTGAACCAAAGATGCTTGCGTTGCATAGAAAGAACTCAATATCCCATAAACAAAGTCGTGAATTTGAATCATGCGAGACCTTGTTAGGAGTTTCCCCTCACTTAGATTTCAACAATTCTTGAATCTGGGTTAGTCAATAGTATCGAAAAAAGAAGATAGGCTGATAGCAAAGTCAAAGGAATCAACCTCCATCAAGCAATATCGTTGCTCCAGCAAGTCCTAGCATCTTAGCTTCTTCATTTGTTAGGAATTGACTCCTTCCAAGGAGGCATGTATGCTCTAAGCCAGCCCTAATAGATTCATCAGAAATTCTCCATCCTGATCATCCGAACAAGATAAAATGGAAGTATAGATACATTTCAATAGCAGCTAACCTAAAACAGTTAAAGGTACCGTTTTAATGTGCCAAGACGACAATAATGAGAACATATGGATCATGAAGAGCTACATGAAAGACTTAATTTACCAGGAAAAGAAAATAAAAGACAGACTTGTATAAAAGTAGTTAAAGAACTAGAAGCAACGTCTTGACAACTCTGGGTTCTATGGCATAAAAAGGTATCTGAGCAACGGTTTGACAGGATGAAAGGCTTTTATCTCCCTACACTTCACAGAAACCCTGACTGCCTGAGTAGATGAAGATCCACACATCTATACGACTATGCCCCAAGTAACGTTTAAACTAGAATAAAAATATACAATTTAAATAACTAAGAAAGTAATAGAAAAGGCAGAATTTTATGAGCATAACATAGAAAATTATTACCAAAATTACGAAGACATAGTGCTACACAAGTAGCAGTTGCTGCATTCTGTAGTTGGTGACTTCCAAGCATGCGCAGTTTTACACCAAGTAATTCACAGGACTGCACGAATAGATAAAAAATCATTCACAATCTTTCAGCTGATCAACAATAGCAACTAGACGTTGGGAACTACTTTAAGAACCAGGCAGAGGTGGAACAGAAATGGGGTGCACAGTCATTTTTAACATTCAGAATGCAGATGAGATAACATGAAATGCAAAGCAGCATTTCACACAAATGGGGCCATAAAAATTAGGACTTAGTGCAGAGCAAGCAATGAATTGATTATTCAAAATTAAGATCTTATTTACTTGAGTCATTCTTTCTAAACTCTCTTATCATTCTCAAATGCTATGTATCCTTTTTGAGTTTTTGACAACTATTCACAGCAAAAGCTGCTTGCTAAACCATTTTCTATGAATGTCGTTACAGACTACAAATGAGTATCTTTAAAGAGTATTAATTAAAAATAATTTTTAAAAGCACAAACATGCAAGTAGGATGCACAGTATGGATGAAGAATGAAATCTCAAGAAGACAAGTTCATACCAGCTCCAAGTCTTTCTCAACTTCTATTGCTATATCACATGATTGGCAAGGTCTGCCATCAAGCATGCCAACAGTTCTTATAGAACATCTATTCCCAGCATCAGATGCTGACACTACTGGTGAATCCAGGGATGCTGCTCTGTCGCGAATAATGTGTTCAATATGAGGGAGAAATGGCCCACCCAGAACCAGCTGAAATATATTTATTTCGTCAACAAATTGATGGAAAACCAACAGAGTCCAGTATATAAATGGTATTTCTTTATATACATACATACATACATACATATATATATATGAAATCTAGTACTACTTGGTCATATTTGAGTATTATCTCAAAATCCAAAGTATATTATTGCGTTATTTTCTTCTCTCTTTTTTTCTTATTTTAATTAATGAAGGTTCAAAATATGTGTTTCCAGTGAAAAAAAAAAAGAAGATAAAGCAATAGAAGATACGCCAAATTAAACCCAAAAGACAAGACAAATGGCCGTCTTGCCTCATAGCTGCCTTAGAATTACAATTGGATCACCTAGCTAGCTGAACCCCAAAATAACTGAATTAGAAATTGTCATTTTAACTTCCAACCCTCAGCAGTTGGCCTGTTTTAAGCCATGCGATGCTAGCATATATAAGAAAAACATATGACAATTCTTGAATATTTGCTTGCTCTCCGCTAATTTATATACATATGCCTATCAAGCTTTAAGATAAACAAGATATTTGATGAGCAGATAAAAGCCAGGAACAACAATCCTCTTGAATGCTTAACCAGTAAGGTAAGAGAGTCCTCTTAGGCTCTGTTTGGTTGGAGGGGAGGGGAGGGGAGGGGTTCCATTTCTCTCATTTGGTTTAAAATTTTTGGAGGGGAGGGGAGCCAAAATTTTGGCTCCCCCTCCCCTCCCCTCCCCTTATTTTGGCTCCCTCCAAATTGGGGTTTTTTGGAGGGAGAGGTAAATTTGTTGACTAATTTACCCTCATTATTTTTATAAAATTACGTTATTGCCCTTGAAACACAATAAATACGTTTGGCTTTCTTTTTCTTCCAGGAGCTCGGTCTGTCTCCAGCGTCTTCTCAGTCTGTCGGAGCTCTCGGTCTGTCGGAGTTCTCACCGTGCGTCTGGTCTGCCGTGCTCGAAGCCCCGCCGTGCGTTATCCCATCAGGTCCTCCTCTTCGAAGCTCTCACCGTGCATTCTCAGGTCAGATGCGTTTTCTTTTCGTTCGGACCCTGTTTTGAGATCTGTGGTTGTTCTGCTTGTTTCTGGTTTTCTTTTCGTTCGAAGCTCTCACCTCGTTTTCGTTAGATGCGTGGCTTTGTTCTGGTTGTTCTGTTCTGAGCTCTCGGTCTGTCTTCTTTGTTCTTTGTTCTGCTTTGTTCCTGTCAGATCACCCTGTTCTTTGTTCTGGGATGTGGCTTTGTTCTTTGATGCCACATCCCTCTTAGCTGCAGCACTAACTAAATCACGTGCACTGTTAGAAACATCAGGAGGTGGGGTTCTTGTTGATGCTGTTAAAATCTGTAAATCTATTGTGAGGACAGTATCCCAGTAAGGATTTAATTTTAATTAGCCAAGATCAGCTCCTTTCGCTATATCCAACTGACTGGTTGGTTTCTTTTGGTATTGAATCACCCACAAGTACTGGGGCCCTAGGTGATCTGTGGTGTGAACGTACATAGCCGATCCATGATGATAACTGAATCGTCGCCTTACCAGATTGGAACACATTAATGCCATGCAATGGTATAGACAGAGAGAGAAAGAGAGTACAAGTGTTCATTACAATATTATAGGAATACCCAGCTGCTGAGTGTCTTGAAAACATTTGGGTTCGGTTTCACAGAGCCATCATCAATACTTCATTTTCTATGTTGTGACTTTATCTAAGGTTTCTCTTTTCACGAAAAAGGTTTCTATGTTTTTGTCTTATCAGAGATTGGGATCACTTCTACTATATATCATTTTATTAGTTGTATATGCACATATATATAGTTTCCTTGTTCTCCATCACAGCATATTCAAACGTTAAAGAGTGGTTTAATTTATAGAATGGTTATTGCAATAATGAAATATGAATATTAAGGCTTGTTTATTGATTTTCATTATTGTTCTTGATTGCTTTGTTAGATGAGCAAGGAATCTGAAAATCTTTTATTGGTGCAACATTGGTTTGAATTGCGTCGAAGAGCACTAGCTCTTCTTGCTTGTGTCTTTGTAAAAGTATGTGCAAGTGACGTGTTCGAAAAAAATAAGTTACAGTTTGAGTGGCAAGAGAGAAATGGTACGTGATGAAATAATGAGCCGAATTAGCGATTGTCCCTCCAGTCGAAATATCATTAGAATGACTCCTAGAACTTTTTAGACTTATGTGCTATGTTAGAAAGAGAGGCTGGCCTGCAACCCACGCGATGGTCAAGTGTGGAAGAAATGGTTGCAAAAACTCTATATACATTGACACACAATACAAAAAATCGTGAAGTGAATTTTTGGTTTAGGCGTTCTGGTGAGACAATTAGTCGCCATTTTCATCAAGTTTTGACAGCTATCGTTGACTTAGAAGAAAATTTTTGGTTCAACCTAATGGCTCAACCATTCTTCCTGAAATTGAAAAAGATAAGAAATTCTTCCCATATTTTAAGGATTGTGTCGGTGCTATTGATGGAACACATATACGAGTCAAGGTGCCTTCTTTAGATGCTCCTAGATACCGTGGTAGGAAGGAATTTCCGACACAGAACGTGCTAGCAACATGTACCTTTGATCTAAAGTTCACTTATGTGCTCCCTGGATGGGAAGGTACTGCATCTGACTCAAGAATCATTAAGAATGCATTAACACGAGAAGATAAGCTTATAATTCCTGAAGGTAAATATTTTACCAATTTTGATAAAGTTTATATTGGTGAATGTAAAATTATTATAGTAATTATTTTCCTTTATGATAGGTAAATATTACCTTATCGATGCTGGATTCATGTTAACAAGAGGACTTATAACACCTTATCGAGGAGTTCGTTATCATTTGAAAGAATATTCAAAACAGAATCCCCCCCTAAATTATAGAGAGTTATTTAACCTTCGACATGCAAGGTTACGCAATGCCATTGAACGTGCTTTTGGTGTTTTGAAAAAAAGATTTTCCATTCTATCCAATGCAACTGAACCTACATATGGAATCAAAGCACAAAAAATGATAATATATGTATGTTGCATTCTTCATAACTTCCTTATGAGTATGGACCCTATTGAAGATCTTTTAGAGGAAGTTGATGCTGTTCTTACAAGAGAAAACCATTCAAATGATAATAACCGTGCTCAAAGAGGGGACAATAATGAGGCTGCTCGAGGTGAACTTATAGAGAAAATATAGCCACTCAGATGTGGGCAGATTATCAGGACATCTGACTGCTCTTGAGGATGAACTTGATGATTGAATTTTGATTTTCTCAATAAGTTAGACTCTATTGTATCATTATAGACATTTAAATATGTTGTATTACATTGACTTATATTGAGTTTAATTGAGGTTTGATCAGATATTAAAATTTATTGTTTTATTGACTTTTATTTGCTTTGTATTATTTGGTTAGTTTGCTATTGAAATTTGATTAGTTTTTTCATATTGGGATTGGTATTATGTGATTATATTGTTTATATGATAGGATGGCACCAAACAATAATAAGGAGATTGTGAATTGGACAAGATTAATGGATGATGCCCTCGTTGATGCTTTCATGAATGAATATAATGAGGGTCACAAAGTTAATGGCACTTTTACAACTACAGCTTATGATAACATATGTAAATATTTGAGTGCTTTATTCGGTAAACAAATTGACAAGGAAAAGGTGAAAAATCGATGGAAGACTTTAAAGAAAAACTTTTCAGATGTTTATGACATTTTCAAAAGTTTGAGTGGGTTCGCTTGGAATCCAATAACTCAAGTATGGGATACTGAGCCTGAAGTTTGGGATGCATTAATTGAGGTAAATTTCTTACATATGCATTGATTATATTATTATTGAAAATGAAAAAGTATGCATTTGCAATTGAATTGCTTTTGTAATTTCACTTGTTTCAGGCTAAACCTAAAGCAGCATTGTGGAGAACTACTCCTTTTCCAAACTACGAAAAAATGATGATATTATATGGAGTAGATAAGCTAATGGAGATGAGAGTGAGACAGCCCGTGAGTGGAGAAAGAGACATCGTTCTCAGGAAGAAGTCACTGAAACCGTCAATGACATTAACAATATTGTCTCACAAAATAGAGCCACAATTAATGTTGAGCTTGATGGACAAGAAAACTCACCGAGACAAGAAAACTCACCTGATCAAGAGCACTCACCCACTATTAATAGTGCATGTAGTAAGAAGACAAAAGGGTGTCTAAGGAGAAGGAGGCTAGTATAAATGAGTTGACAAAAGCAGTGTTAGCTGTGGCTGAGGCAATTCAACAAGGAAAGGTGATGATGGACAAAGTGTTCAAGAAGGTGCCACAATTGTCAGGTGAAGAAATTTGGAAAATGCTTGAAGAGTGTGGGATTGATGCTGCAAGATTACCTGATATATATTGGTTTCTTATGGCTGATAATGATAGGCTTAGAGCACAACTCAATGTCCAGCACCAGTACGAAAGGACGTGATAATGAGGATGTTTTATAGTTCTAATTAGATGATGACTTTTAGTAATAATTTTTGTATATTTTGTTAGCTAAATGTCAAAATGTGATTCTTAAACATGATCATATATTAGATGTTATTGCCCATAATATTTTGTTATTAATGATGGCAATTATTGTTCAATTGTTATTAAGACTAGCATTGTCTTGTGCAAAAATTGGGGGCATAAAATCATTAGTTTCATTGATTTTTTTCACAAAGTATTGTTTAATATTTAGATTAATTTACTAATAAGATTTATTTAATAGTATTATTAATTTACTTATTTGGGGTGAAGAAGAAAAAAAAAATTGACAGGTTAGGGTAATTTAAAAATAAATTATACAATTTTAGTTTATATGTAAAATAAATTTGTGTGATAAAAAGATAAAAAAAATATTATTGTACAAGGGTATAATGGTAATTTAATTATTACCTTCCCTCCCCTCCCCTCCTAAACCAAACAAAGGATCATTAAAATTCCTCCCCTCCCCCCCCCTCTAATCAAACCAAATAAAGTAGCT